>NC_056725.1:1137002909-1137087909 GCF_019279795.1 Protopterus annectens
GAGACCAGCTAAAACGTCTCTTACATGGAGTGGGCATGGATATGCTAATCACCTCACTTGCAGCCGAATAGCATGCAAATGAGGTAGATTAGCGATCCAGGAAGCCCAAAGCAGCCCGTGTAAGAGCTGATTTAGCTGCAGTAATGCCCTCAGTTGACAACTGAGTACGTTTCTGCAAAAAACACAATGGAGCCATGTCAGCTCCAAATAAAGGGTGCATATGTGTCAGGCAGCATGCCAATGGCCAAATATGTGGCCATTGGCAAGGTACCCTGATGCAAATATGAGAAATAAATTTTTTTTTTTTGGCGATCGCCGATGTTTAAACCCAGCGCAGCCCCGCGCAAATGGGGTGCGCTGTATAAAACATAAAAATGAAGGTTATAAACCCACAAATGTGGGTTTTATGCAATACATGGATTTACAATGCAGGGACCAGCAGACCAAAAACAACATGGCCACCGTTTAGTGGTTGCTAAGGGGGGAAGCTGAGTCTAAGACATGTAATTAAGTATTAGTAGACAATCTGATGCAAATGAGTGTTAGGATACTGAATTCCACTGTCACATAGCAAATGAGCACATTCTGAGTAGTGTAAGAGCTACATAAGAGGGAGGAACAGAGTAGGAGATAGGTGACATCACAGGGGGGAATGGCAGAAAGAAATGCAGTTCACTGGAGTTCAGTGTTACATGACAGATGTCAGACACATATCATGGAAAGAGGAGTGCCACAACATAAGCATGGGAAAGTCAAGAAATGGAAGGTGTACACTGTTGCCTACACCAAAATTTCTTGCTGGGTGTGCATGTGCACGTGTGCGCGCCATGAAGCGCGAGTAGGACAGTATGCACGCGTGTAAGGCAGACTGAGCATGTGGGAGCGTGTTGGCAGATGTTTAACACTGTTTGCGCTGGTGTGTGCGTGTGTAGGGCAGACTGAGCATGTAGGAGCCTGTTGGCAGACTTGTAACACTGTTTGCGCGGGTGTGCGTGCATTTTAACCCGAATAAGTAGATTCTGAACCGTGTGAGCACGTGTGCGCGCGTGTAAGTCACTGTGAGCGTGTTTCTGCTGGTATGCACGCTGCTCCCCCCTGAGGAAACAGAAAGGAAAAAGGAAGCAACTGAATTAGTAGGAAGCTAGCAGGGAATACTGCTGGAGCTAGCAGGTGAAAACAATTAGAAGCAGGCAATTACACAGGCAGAATAGTAGCACAGCCCCGTACTTAAAACTCTGCAAACAGCAGTGCAGGATGTTTCTCTCAAGAGACACTGCAAGACAGGAGTAAGCTATTACAAGTGAAAACTGAAAAAGCTGAACTCAGAGCAGAAATGTTAGGGGCTGCCATAGCTGTCATAATGAGACATAGGCGACTTGCTGAGGGTGGTGACAATGCAGATGGTGCCAGACAACCCACAGTGAGGAGACGGAGAAGAGTGTACAGGCCCAGGGTCACCTACCACGGGTTACATGAGCTGGAGATAGTAGAGTGCTATAGAGTGGACAGAGACCTCCTGCAGCAAATAGTTGAGCTGTGCAGGCCACACCTCACACACAGAACCAACAGAGGGGAACCCATCCCAGTGGAAACCAAGGTATGTGTTGGCCTAAGAATACTAGCAACAGGTACCTTCCAGAGACCAACTGATGATATGATGGGGATATCACAGGCATCAGCCTCCAGGGTACTGCACCAGTTCCTGGATGCCATGTCAGCACATGTCGGTGATCATGTATATTTTCCCAATGCCCGTGAGGTATTGGCCAGCAATATGCGTCTCTTCCAGCAAATAGCGGAATACCCTGAGGTAGTGGGTGCAACAGACTGCACGCACATACGCATCAAAGCACCAGCCGGTGAGCGGGGTAGGGCCTACATTAACCGCAAGGGTTCCCCTCCATCAACTGCCAGGTCGTGTGTGATGCCCAGGGCATAATAATGAATGTGTGTGCTGGCTGCCCTGGGAGCTACCATGATTCCCACATCTGGCATTTGACGCAGCTGTACCAGACATTTGCCAATGGGGACATCCCACATGGACACCTAGTGGGGGATGCAGGTTATGCAATGGAGCCATGGCTAATGACACCCATCAGAAATGCACACACACCTGAACAGGAACACCATAATGAGGCACACGCACAAACACGTAATGTAACAGAGCGTGTGTTTGGGCTGCTCAAGTCATGGTTCTGGTGTCTGGACACATCTGGTGGAGCCTTGCAGTACACACCAACTACATGTACCCAAATTGTCATGGTATGTGCTATTCTACATAATATGATCTTGCGAAAACAGCTGCAGCAGGACCAGCATAGAGCTGGGCCAAACAGCCCCCCACCATTGCCAAGGCCATCACAGGCAGAGCATGACTCGGAGGAGGAACAACCTGAGCCTGCCCCAGTAGGCAGAAGGAGGCATGCCCAGTATGCCCTGGCCTTGGCAAAGAGGCAACGCATAGCACATACACTGGCTCAGTAGGAACCCTGGGAACGATACCCCCTCTTACTCACTCAAATAATAACAGGGATGCCTAAAATGACATGACCTGCTCACAAACATGTACAGGGAGTGTAATATGTGCATCCGACAGAGGCAGCCCTGCAGCACCACCTGAGGCATGAATGCCATGTGTTAAGTAATGTAACACCATGTACTATATGCACACCTAAGGACTGTGACTAACATCCTACCCTCACCAAGCATCATGCCACAATATGACAATGAGATGATCAATTGCAATAACTGGCTGAAGTATTGCAGTTAGTCAAAGGGGATCCAATGTGTGCCAGCCTGGGATGACATGCTGAGCATGACATGATGCTCCACCTGCTAGGACTGGCGTGCACCTATCAGTGCAGGTCGTACGGATACTGGCAAAGGCTGTTGTTACCCACAGTGTGCCCTGAATAGGTAAGGCTCAAAACACAAACCTACCTCCATAGGTATCAGAAGGGATAAGAACCTAGATGTAATGCTACCCAATGCCAGAAGTCCAAACAGCAAGATGCATGCAGTCTAAACTCACCCAGTATGGAGAATGTTGATATCTGTGCTGTAACAGAAAACTGGGTCAAGGCTCACAACAGCACCCTAACACTACCAGGTTACACCTCATACTGTGCTGTACAGCCTCAAAACATGGAACAAGCTACAAAAGGAGGGTGACTAGCAATAATTGTCAAGGATAACCACACCCCCATGTTGGTACCACAACAAGAAGCAGCATGGACTAGCCATGGTCAAGTAACAGTGGCTAAAACTACCTCCCAGTTTATATCCTGCTACAGACTACCATCACAACACCAGGAGCTGCACCTGGCCTATGTTGGAATACATGAATATATCAAGTTCTCCAAACAACATTATATTGGGTGACTGAAAATACCCAGACATAGACTGGGAGCATTATACTAGCTCCAACACTGTAGGACAAAAGTTCATAGAATCCATAAACCAAAATGCCCAGGAACAACGTACCACTCCCACAAGAGGGGTAAGCATACTGGATGTGATAATCAGCAACATGGGTACTGGATGGCAAGATGAGAAGTGTATTGCTCACTGGTAAGACCAGACCATAGAGTAATCACACTGGATATACACATCCTGACCACAGTCCCTGGCCAGAAAACCACAGTGAAAAACATGTGTAAAGCAAAAGTTGCACTCCTCCAAACTGATGTGGAATACATTAAAGGCCCTGTGCAGGTGCAAAATATGGGCCACACCTCAGAACCTGTTATACAGGCATTCCATGAACACTGCCAGGAATGCTTGGATTATGCAATCCTAAATTAAAACAAGACACAATGCCATACACACAGGCATCTGGCATGGTGGACTCCAGCCATTACCAAACCATGCAAGAGAATGAGGAAGCTACTACATGATAGAGCAAACATAAAAAAAGAAGTAATCACTGATCAGTAGTATGGCAATAAAATATGTCCACACATACAATCCACTAAGGCCAGCTACAACAAGTTGAATCTGTGAATCTTGAGGCAATGTTACACCTGCCCCAAGTACACAGACAACCCTCAACTCCCCCCAAGAAATACAAATATATTTGAGAGATGCAACCATTATCCAAACTGGAGGCTGAGCTCCCTCAACTCAGTACTCCCAAAACTAGTCAGGAGGACACGGTAACCACACACACTACAAACCCAGTCCCACATAGACCTATGACAACTGCAAACCAAAGACATAAACACAGAAAAACATTCCCAGAGGCCCGAATTACAAACACACCACACCAACAGAGGCCTCCAAAGCAGACACCCAATCAAACAACCTCCAAACATAGCACATGCAACACATAGTACACAAAGCTTGTGTGCCAAACAGTCACAGGCCAGAAGGAGAAGCAACATGCCTGATACAGTTGTAATAGGTGACTCCATAGTGAGACACGCTGCTGTCCCGCACACCAGACTGAACAAGGGAAAGGGTACAGTAAGCTGCCTGCAGGCTGCTACAATACGCCACATACCACAAGTATGCAGGTCACCTCAAAACAAGTAGAAATATGATGCAGTCATAGTCCATGCTGGTGTGAATGACCTGAGATGTACCTCCACGGACTACAGGAAAAGAGACATAGATGAGTTCTCCAATTATGTAGTCCAGGCCGGTATGACACTGACCGTTCGTAGCATCCTACCCTCACCAAGAATGATGCCACAGTACAAACACAGAATGATCAGTTATAACAAGTGGCACAATTACTGGTGTCATTCCAAGAGGATCCAATGTCTGTCTGCTTGGGATGTCATGCTTGACAAGCCACGCAGCTGTTCCAGGAATGGCTTGCACCTGTTACCCCTGGGCGTCTGGATATTGGCTAAGGCTTTTGCCACCTCCATAGAGCCTTTCGTAGGCAAGGCTGAAAAGACTAACCCACCACCCTAGAAAACATAACTGGAAAGAAACATAAGGGTAATACTGACCAATGCCAGATGTGTAAACCTCAATATGCATGCTCCCGAGGCCCTCCCCAGTATGGAGAACATCGATGTCTGTGCAGTGACAGAAACCTGCTGCAAGACTCCTGACAGCACACCAGCACTACCAGGTTATACCACATATCATGCATTATGGCCCCAAAACCTGGAACAAAACATAAAAGGAGTGTGAGTATCCATATACAGCACAGACACCCATACGTCCAGGTAACTGACAATGCACAAGGCACTGGAGTCCACCCATGTGCAACTAACCGTAGGCAAGACTGCCGTACAGTCTGTAGCATGCTACAGACCACACTCTCACACACAGGAACCCCACCCAGCCGTCCTGAAGACACTGGACAGTATGAATGTCCCACCAAATACCAAACAAGGTACTCACAAATTACCACATAGGTGGTAAACCATTATGTATGGAAGGAGTAATCAGGGACCTAGGGACACAAGTGGACAGTAACCTGTTATGTGACACTCACATTGCTAATGTGGCTAGGAAGACTGTCTATATTGGACACCGTATCATGAAAGAATTCACATCTACGTCAACAGAGGTCATTGTGCCCCTATACTGTTCTCTTATCAGACCCATAATCTAGTACAATGCCTCATTTGGGATGTACCTTACCTGACACCTGCAGCAGTTAGAAAGACCTCAAAGGTACCTCACCAAGTGGATAAAGGGTCTCAAATATATGTCATATGCTGCCTGGCTGTAGACACCCCAGCTGAATGCAGTCACATACCGCCTACACAGAGGCATTGTATGTCTGTTGTACAAGGCCATGTCCAACACAGGAGTAATGGACATGCTCCACCCCAGAAAACTCAAAGCCATCGGAGCTGTGAGAGTAAGAGATGTCAACCTCAACACATAATGAAATAGGATGTGATGGAGGGACAGATACATAACCCAGAGGCTCCCCACACCCTGGAACAGAATCCCACTCCATGTTAGGCAGAGCCCCTCACTGACACTCTTCAACAGGAATCTTGCCAAGTGGATGGATGATCGTAGATTTACACTGGGGTCTTCACTGTGTCACGTCCAGACAGAGGCACAGCAAAGCAAATCATAAATGGCCATAATATTCACATAGCAAGGGGTGGCGAAAGCCACACACACTCTGGCTAGGCTTACAAATGCCCTAGGGTGGATAGCCTAGTATGAACCTATGAACCTATGAAGATACAAATTGTACAGGACACTAAGGATAATCCCAAGGCTTCCTCAACTGATGGTAGGAACCGTGTTGGGAATTCACAGATATGCTCAGAATCACACAAATATTACAAACAACATACCAAACACACACACATATTGCCAACATACATCCTGACAGGTGCAGTGCAAACCTCCCCAGAATGCAAAATATCTATCCCAGCAGACTGATGGCCTCCTGACATTGCAGATGCTGAGGTAACAGCCAGCATCTACAAAGCAAAACACACAGCAGCAATGGTATGAGATGGTGTCCTGGGCTGAGTCCAACATGGACTCTAAGAAGAATGGAATGCCAAATAACACTATTGCTCAATGTCAGCCTTACCACAGGATATGTACCCAAAGAGCAGTGTACAACAACAGTGGTCATTCTCAACAAAGGTGTTGCCTGAATGGATACTGAAAACTACCACCCCAGAATCCTGAGAAGCTTGGTCTGCACAGCTATGGAAAGGATCAGCATGTACCGCAGACATAAAGATACTGGGGACCTACTGACACTGGACCCTACCCAGTGTGGCTTTCTTAATTGCAGATCCTGCCCCTAAACATGTTTGACTCATTTGAAACAGTCATTAAGGTCATTGATGAGGGCAATGTGGTCCACACAGCGTAGCTGGACCTTGCAAAGGCTTCCATACAATACCCTATGTGTTCATTATAGATATGCTCACCAGCTTAAATATAAACCCCTATGTCAGTAGAGGGGTTGCAAACCAGACCAAGGACAGAACTGACATGGTCAGACATGCTGCAACCAGTACACTCTACGGTACTACAGTGTTAGGTCAGTATGAAAGGATGTTGACAACTGTATGCAAAGTATCCCATGCAAACCCTGCAGGCACAGTATAATCCCTGTTGTGTTCACACACAAAGCAGTTGGACAGTAACTACACAACATGACACAACACACAACCATAAACGGGAGATATTTGTTGAAGTTCACACTCATCCACAAATGTGGTGAGCTGCAGAGTTCAACATATGGAAAGCTCACACTGGGCATGCTCGCACATTTTGATAAATGAGACATATGTCAGACAACATGCCATGGGAAGGTTGAACTGGGCATGCTCACACACTTAGGCCAAATCTCAGTTTAGCAGTTGGCCATACATATCTGGTATTTGTACGTGTTATTCCATGAACCAACCACATTACAGCAATCTGCCCAGTGCACACAGTTAAATGACTACAGAGACATATGTGGTATAGTGGATCCCTCCCATATGCAAACATCTTCCACAGATACACAAGTTGTTCATACAAACAGGGAATGCTATGGCAATAAAGACCTGCAAACAGTCTATCAGCAACAAATAATGTGCATCTAACAATTAAACATATGGGTGTAGAGGTCAACACTAGGCTGTTTGCCCTAGGGAATGACAGCTTAGCCAGAGTGTGCTTGGTGTCTGCCTCCCCAGTACAGTAGGCTACTGTGCCACTGTAAAGTAGGTCACATGAGGCACCATGTGAGGCTAGTGTGCTGTGCCTCTGTCAAGCAGGGACACAGTGGAGATCCCAGGGTTTGAATTTGCTAAGCCATAGCCATGTTGTTGGCGTGTGCTGGAAGAGGGTTGCTGAGGACCTCTAACAGTAAGTGTGCGTCAATAACAGACTGAGGGGAGCCTTATCTGCATTGTCTGGACAATTTCACTGTCAACACTGTGTCGTGATGATTATGAGGGATTGAAGTGTCGTGCCGGTACTGTTCAGAGATGTCCTCCCTCTGTGGGCTACTGCTCTGCAATGTATTAGCTCACTCTGTCTGTTGGACAGCTCATATATGGCTGGTGTACATCTGACAGGTGTCCTGTTGTGGAGCAGCCATGGGTATATTTGGGATAGCATGATCAATGCAAACCTTCCACATGCTCATAGAATGCAATTGTCAAGGGTTATGCAGAGTGGCCTGTATACTCCCCCAGCATGGGTCCTTTGAAGTCTTCAACCCCAGTCTTCACAAGTGTAAAGTCTGCTTTTGATAAATACAGTTTGTTTGCAGTGACAACCTTGCCTGGGGGTGGGGATGGGATATGGATGGCCAGGGAAAGGTGGGTATAGTCAAATATCAACAATGGTGGTCTACCTCTGGTGTGGAACAGTGAGTACCCATGTTGTAGATGGTCAGGTGCAATATGTATTCCCCCTTGTGACTGTGGTGAGTGGTTCTGCCATAGCACATGGACTCACAAATTGTAGTGGCTGTAGGGTAATGTTGTAGAGGCCTGAGTAGTTCCCACACACAATATGCCTGTACCTGACGTTAACAACTGGAATGGTGTATGTGAACACCTGCATATCTTGGCACTGTTCCCAGGGAAGCAAAGTGTGTGTCCTGGATGTGGGAGGGGTGGTCAGGACTGGTTGTGTTGTATGTTACAGGTCCTGTGGTCATGAAGCATGGTATAAAACATAACCTGCCAGTGCGATGTGCATATCTGACCCTGACGTAGGTGGCTGCACATGCATATATATGCTATCCCCCACCTGACAGGTAGTACTAGATGTACATACCTCTGTAGAAATAATGATGTCAGCACCCTATAAATACTGCAGGTGCAGAACAGATGCCCAATAATTCGGATAGTGCACTTTGCTAATGCGTCCCCCCCCCCCCAAGTGTCATAATATAGTTAGGTAGGGGTTTGAATCCTGCAAATGCTCAGTGTGAGTGGGGTTGGTGTGTGTGCAAGTCTGTGTGAGGGAAATGTCCCTTTTGGCAACTAGGAAAACACACTACAGGATGCACATTCCCCTTTCTAAACACTGATGATGTCAGCACCCTATAAATACAGCAAGAGAAGTAAAACTTCCCAGTAATGCGAATAGCGCACTCCGCTAATGCGTCCGTCTTAAGTGTCATGACATAGTTAGGGAGGGGGTTTGAATCCTGCAAATGCTTAGTGTGTGTGCAAGTCTGTATGAAAAGCATATCCCTTTTAGCAACTAGGAGAACACACTACAGGATGCACATTCCCCTTTCTAAACACTGATGATGTCAGCACCCTATAAGTAAAGCAGGAGAAGAAAAACCTCCCAGTAATGCGAATAGCGTGCCCTGCTAATGCATCCGTCTTAAGTGTCATGACATAGTTAGGTAGGGGGTTTGAATCCTGCAAATGCTTAGTGTGTGTGCAAGTCTGTATGAAAAGCATATCCCTTTTGGCAACTAGGAGAACACACTACAGGATGCACATTCCCCTTTCTAAACACTGATGATGTCAGCACCCTATAAGTAAAGCAGGAGAAGAAAAACCTCCCAGTAATGCGAATAGCGTGCCCTGCTAATGCATCCATCTCAAGTGTCAAAGCATAGTTAGGTAGGGGTTTGAATCCTGCAAGTGCTCAGTGTGTGTGGAGGGGGTTAGTTTGTGTGCAAGTCTGTATGAAAGCAATCTTCCTTTTGGCAACTAGGAGAACACAGTACAGGATGCACATTCCCCTTTCTAAACACTGATGATGTCAGCACCCTATAAGTACAGCAGGAGAAGCAAAACATCCCAGTAATGCGAATAACGTATTCTGCTAATGCGTCCATCTTGAGTGTCATAACATAGTTAAATAGGGGTTTAAATCCTATAAATAGCAAGTGTGTGTGGAGAAGGTTAGTGTGTGTGCAAGTCTGTCTGTAAGAAATGTCCCTTTTGGCAACTAAGAGAACAAACTACAGGATACACATTCCCCTTTCTAAACACTGATGATGTCAGCACCCTATAAGTAAAGCAGGAGAAGGGAAACCTCCAAGTAATGCGAATAGCGCGCTTTGCTAATGCGTCCCTCTCGAGTATCATAATATAGTTAAGTAAGAATTTGAATCCTGCAAATGCTAAGTGTGTGTGGAGGGGGTTAGTGTGTGTGCAAGTCTGTATGAAAGAAATGTCCCTTTTGGCAACTAGGAGAACACACTACAGGATGCACATTCCCCTTTCTAAACACTGATGATGTCAGCACCTTATAAGTAAAGCAGGAGAAGGAAAACCTCCCAATAATGCGAATAGCGTGCTCCGCTAATGCGTCTGTCTCAAGTGTCATAATATAGCTAGGTAGGGGTTTGAATCCTGCAAATAGCAAGTGTGTGTGGGAGAGGGTGAAAGATGTGTGTGTGCAATTACATGTGTGAAAGAGCTGACCCTTTTGCCAACCAGTACAACACACCAGCTGCTTCATATTCCAATCTCTACACAGAGATGATGTCAGCACCCTACAAGTACAGCGGAAGAGGGCAAATCTCCCAGTAATGCAAATAGCACGCTCTGCTACTGCGCCTCTCACTACTGTCATAGCACAGTTAGTTATGGCATTGGATTCCAGACATGCCACGTGTGTTTTTGTCAAACAGAATGCCCATGTGTGTGGGTTGTTGTTCACAATAATGCATGACATCGATTAAACCAGTAATGGCAATGGACACAGATGATGTATGTGTGTGCCAAATACACATATGTACCTGTGACCTTCAATAGTTACCATGTCTGACGCCTGCCACATGTGAATACATGGTATTTGCACTGGATAACATTATGACTGTGGTTTTCTGTGCGGGTGCTGCATGTGGTATGTGTATATACAGTGTGAGATGTATATGGTATCATCCTAGCAGCAAGGGATACACATCTGGTCTGGGGCATATAGTCTACATGTTGTTGGTGAACAGGTGCTGCATGTTTTCACCTGTTGTGGGAGTGGTAACAATTTGTTCCATAGCAATGCAGTGACTACATGCTAGGAACCTATCAGCTAGGGTGTTGTAGCTACAGTAATTCATCAGCATTCAGTAATACGTCAGCATTCCTAGTGAGGGTATGATGCCAACCAAGGTCAGGGTCATACCAGCCTGTGCCACATGCTCAGAGAGCCCTTTCATGTTCCCTATCATGTAGTCCAGGGAGGTACATCACAGGTCAGCCATAGTGGCATGGACAATGATTGAGTCATATGTGTCCATGCCTCTGACTGACCTGTATGCTTGTGTTATGTGGTGGACCATAGTGCCCCACGGGCATATCACTGTGACCTTCACCTTGTCCAGCCTGGTGAGCGTGACCTCACTGTACCGGACAATAAAGGTACCTAACACAACTGTAGCAGGTGTGTTGTTTACAGGCTGTGACTGTTTGGCACACAGGATTTGTGTGCTATGTGTTATGCGTGATGTATTCTGGCATAACGTATGCCTGTATGTCAGCTGCAGAGGTGTCTGCCGCTCAGGCAGGATGCTATTCTTCGGCTCCACGAATGGCCCAGTGTGTTCATGTGCTTGTATTGCTGTCAGTGTAGGTCTACATCAGACTGGTATTGTAGTCACTGTAGTATTTCATGCCACCTGACAGGTTATGCCAGTACTGGGTTCAGAGTGCTTAGTCCCCAGTTTGGCTATGTGGTTCCATCTCATACATGTGTTGTATGTCCATGTGTAGGGGAGAGGGTTGACTGTGTACATGTGGCAGCTGTGACATTGCCACATGACCCACATATTACACAACTGTACCATAGAGGTGACTGACAACTGACCTTTGCACATGCTACCATAGTATTGTGATTGCCATGGTGATTAACAGCACATAGGGCCAATGGGGAACAAGGTACATAGGTTCATAGGTTCATACTAGGCTATCTGCCCTAGGGCATTTATAAACCTAGCCAGAATGTGTTTGGCTGTCACCATCCATTGTAAATTTATCTTGCTATGCCCTTTTTCAAGGTTAGTATACTGTGCCTCTGTCTAACAGTGACACAGAAGTGATACCCGGGGTAAACCTACGATGTCCCATCCACTCATCAAGATTCCTCTTGAAGAGAGTCAATGAGGGACTCTGCCTAACCTGGACTGGGATTTTATTCCAGAGTGAAGGGAGCCTCTGGGTTATGAATCTGTCCCTCCAGCATGTCCTATTTAATTCAGTGCTGAAGTTCAAGTCTCTCAAGCATGTAGCTTGATGGGGTTTGGATATTCTGAGGTGCAGCATGCCCATTAATTCTGGGTTTGACATGGCTTTATGCATCAGGCACAGATCACCTCTAAACAGGCGGTATGCCATGAAGTAGACCTGGAGTTTCTTTAACTGGTCAGCATATGGCATCTGTTTGAGCCCTTTGATCCTCTTGGTGAGGTACTTTTGGGGTCTTTACAGTTGCTGTAGGTGTCTGGTAAGGTACATCCCAACAGGGACATTGTACTCAATTATGGGCCTGATGAGGGATGAGTTAAGAGGCACGATGTCCTCCCCTGATCTAGATGTGAATCCCTTCATGATGAGGTGGGCTATATAAAATGTTTTTCTAACCACTTTGGCCACGTGGTTGTCAAATGAGAGATTGCTATCAACTTGGGTCCCCAGGTCCCTAATTACTTCTTCTGTACTTAATGGATTACCACCTACATGGTACTTTGTGGGCACTTTGTTTTTGCCAAAGGGGATGACTATACACTTTTTGGCATTCAGCTTGAGGCCATGGCTCTGGCACAAGTTGTCTGTTTCTATGAGGCCCTTTTGGAGGATGCTTGTGTCGGCTGGAGAGTCGATTATGGCGGCCAGTTTGAAGTCATCTGCGAATTTGGTCAGCCACAGTCCTTCCGTGTTGGCCTGTACCTCCGATAAATATATACCGAACAAGAGAGGTCCCAGGAGTGAGCCTTGTGGGAAACCACTTGTAACTGGTTTGGAGTCTGGCATGGCTCCAGCAATTCTAACCATGTGGGTTCTGTCCTTGAGCCAGTGTGCAATCCATCTAGTGACATAGGGGTTTATATTTAAGCTGGTGAGCTTCTCTAGAATGCCCGAGTGGGGTATTGCATTGAAGGCTTTTGTGAGGTCCAGGTAGGCTGTGTGGACCACCTTCCCCTCGTCAATGGCCTTGGTGACTGTTTCAAAGAAATCAACCAGGTTTGAGAGGCAGGATCTGCCCTTAACAAAGCCAAACTGGGTATGATCCAGTGTCTGTAGGTCCCCAATATCTTTATTTATGAGGTCCATGATGATCCTTTCCATAGCTTTGCAGACCAAGCTAGTCAGGCTTATGGGGCAATAGTGTCCAGGATCCATTGAGGCACCACCTTTCTGTAGAGGGACCACTGTTGCTGTACGCCACTCTTTGGCCACATATCCTGTAGTAAGGCTGGGATTGAACAGTAGTTTTATGTTTGGGTGTAGCTCTTCTTGGAGTTCATGTAGGACACAGCCCAGGACACTGTTTGGTCCCATTGATGCAGTGTGTATTGCTTTGGAGAGGGCAGCTCTTACCTGAGCATCTGAGATGTCAGGGGGGCAGCACTCTGCTGGGATAAATATTTGCCCTTTCGGTGTGGAGTGGGGGGGAGAAGTTTGCGCTGAACCTGTCAGCTAGGATGTTGGCAATGTCTGTGGGTTTGGTGTTTCTATTGACATTTTGGACTACCTCTGAGCATATCTGGGAATTACCACCCAGGTTCCTAACATAACTAAAGAAAGCCTTGTGATGATGCTTAGTGTCCTGTGCAATTTTCTCTCGAAGCTGGCCTTAGACAATCTTATGAGTGCCCGTAGTTTTTTGCTAATACTGATCAGTGATGCCTTCCCTTTTTGGGATTTTGCTGTATCATTTAGTAGCTTCCTCCTTCTATTGTATAGTTTGTTTATGGCTGGGGTCCACCAGACAGGACGTCTGCCTTTGGAGGATTGGGTCTTGGTTTTATTTGGGATTGCATGATCCATGCATTCCTGAAGGTGTCCATAGAATGCGTTTATAGAGGAATCTGTGGTCTGGTCCGTATTTTCCACAGGCTCAGGGGCTTTGAAGGTTTCCACCTCAGTTTTGAGGAGTGTGAATTTGCTTTAGAGAAGTTGTTCACTGTGGTTTTCTGGGCAGGGGATGGGGTCGGGATGTGAATATCCAGTGAGATTAGTTTATGGTCTGATCTTACCAGTGAGGGATACAGTTTCTTATCCCTTGTGATACCTATGAAGGTGGGTGTGTCATTTGAGCCTTGCCTAACAAAGGCACTATGGGGGTAGCAAGAGCCTTTGCCAATATCCAAAAGCCCAGGGGTGACAAGTGCAAGCCGTCCCTAGCGAAGCAGGTGGTTCAACAGAAGATGAGTATGTGAGGGTGTAGTGCCTGTGATTAGTTAGCAGTGGCATATATGACTGCTCACATGGACAAATGCCAGGTAAGTCATATGCAATGTGTCCCAGGCAATGTACATGTGAACAGGACAAACAGTGATGTTCTGTCAAGTGAGACATGGACATACATATAGTAAGCTATGCAGATGTCACTAGGAGTCCACAGAAGCTCTGTAACTATGCATTGCAGGTGGGATCAGTATTCTAGGGTAATTGCAAGCAAACATGCATGCAAACAAAGCTACAGTAAGCAGGGCTGCATGTAGTCCATTGTACAACAAACAAGCTGTACCACTTCCAGTAGGTAACACTGCAAATATGCAGGCACTATGCACATGTACATGGAAATACACAGGACAGATGGCTAGGGTCCAGTCTCAGCGCACACAAGTGTACAGACCATGTACCGTCAGGATGTACAATAACTGGATGGAAACCCATGTGCTCATACCTGCAGTAATACACATGTCAAATAACAGACACTGAGCCTTCACTCAGTGGTTCCATACTTAGTAGGATGTATGCTACCTGGCCTGCCACCACAGTATCCCTGACATGTATGGGGACTCTCCCTCCTGTGACAGTTAGTTTTGTGTGTTGGGGCTGTCTAGCATGGTATGAGATGTGAGCTTGCAGTGCTAGGGTGTTCCTGTGTGTCCTGTACCAGTCGTGTAGTACTGCACACATATCAACATCCTCAAACATCCGCACTGCAGAGTCCAGTGTGGGAAACATGCCACTTGCAGTTTACATGTCCATCATTGCGTATTAATACTTTCATTACCTTATCCCCTGTGCTACCTATGTATGTAGCCTTCTGTTGACATCCTTACCACCAGTATGCCAACATGTGCAGATGATACACTATGGTACTTACCATGGGTGTAGACAACAGTACATGACAATCATACCCTTACTGCATCAGGCATGCTGTGATATACCCACAATTATTTCAGCACACAGTACTGTTAACAACATGATACTATTACTACACATCTATGTTGTCACCCTGTGCATCAGCAACATGTTAACCTGTACCTGCACTGATGTTACAGATTGCAGGAGGTGGCACAGTTTCATCATATGCACAGGGTGTGAACTTGATATGCCTGAGTCAGCCACCAATACCACCAATTGACATGTATGTGTACGTGTGTTGGTGAGGGACAGCAGTACAAGGTGGGGCAATGTTGATGCAGTGTGTGCGTGTATGCGGTAGCCGTAGGTGTTGTCAATTTGAATGTGTGTATGGATGCACACAGTTCCACCTCATGGCTGCCATATACTGGTGTTTGTGGACAGCCACAGACTGTACCTGCCAGGTCATACAGATCAGTGTCTCTGGCCACGGACACGGTACCTGTGCCTTGCAGGGGTGCTACGGACCGTATCCGGTACAAACCCAGACTGGGTACTGTCATCAGAAGCAGGTGCTCATTGACTGGACACAGATCCCTGTCGGGCCTGGCCAGAGCCATGTGCAAATGGTCTCCTGGGGCGGTCTGATGACAGCACAGACCCAGCATTGCTGGGGCTGCTGCTGGCACTATGGGGGCGGCCGTGGCCCTATTGTCATCCGCGATGACTGCCAGCTGCTGCTGTTGCTGGCATACGCCCATGTCGACGCCTCAACCGTCCACCATCACCCTGGCTCATGGACATGTAGTTGTGGAACCGGTCTAATATGTCCCCACAATGTCTGTCTATGACATCGGTCAAATTACGGATGGCAGCCGCAATGTCACGCATACTGTCAGTCATGGCTGTGCGACATGCTGTCAGCTCCCTCAGACCCTGTCTGGTGTACCGTTCCATATGTGACTGTGCCTGCATGACAGCCCGAAACATAGCTGAGGTTGTAAGACCTCTGTGGGCATGTCTGACAGGGGCAGTACGCCCACGGATGCTCCCACGAGAACCCCTGGACATCTATCTGTCTGTGTGGTACCATCTCAGGGCCATGCCCATGGCTGCTGTGTGGGGAGGCATGTGCCACAGATACCACATTACCCTGGTCAATGCCCACTGTATGCTGTCCATCACCTAGGGACATTGGTGACAAAGGGTGTATTGGCAGGATAACTGTGCGCATTGATGGGGTTGACAGCTGTGTACTGTCAATCGGCTGACCAATGATGGACCCTGGCATACCTTCCTGTGCCATTACACAGATGTCATCATTATCAGTACCCATGGCACCTGCTTCAGATTCCCTGCTGCATGACACCAGAAACAGCACCAGAACCTGTGGGAGGGAAACAGGAAACACAGTTTACAATGTCTATACAATATTACCAGTGATGCACACATCCACACATGCACAGGTCCAGACATGCACATGCACACATGCACACATGCACACATGCACAGGTGCACACATGCACACATGCACACGTACACACGTGCACAGGTGCACACATGCACACATGCACACATGCGCACATGCACACATGCACACGTGCACACGTTCACACATGCACACATGCACAGGTGCAAACATGCACACATGCACACAGTTGTACACTACTCAGTATGTGAGATATCAACACACAGACACACCTGCATGCATACACAGAGCACTACTAAGTGAGCCTAATATTATTATTTATTTATTTATTTATTTATTTATTTATTGCAGTTGGTTTACCAGGATAGTCCATTGGGCCATTAAAGAACCCGTTTTCAATGGAGTCCTGGGGAGAAAAGCTCCAAAAAAGAAAATCAGTTTACAAAAACATTGACAGTAAATATATAGGTACATACTATAAAAGAACATAAGCAAAACATAAGCAAAAACATAAATGTACTTAACATTTGTCAGTGACAATCTTGGTACAGGCTAACGAAGGAATAAAAGCAAAACATAAAAGCATTTTAATGAACGAGCATAGTAGATGAATAGAGTAGAATGTTAGTACAGGGAAAGGTAGAGTTGGTTATGTGGGGTGGGTACAAGAGCATTCCCATTGAGATTCTAGGTGTAAGAAAAGTGATTTCTTGAAGGTGGAGTGGTTAGAGGTAGTGCGGATGTTTGGAGGTAGGGAATTCCAGAGGCGAGCAAGGCTGAAGGAAAGGAGGTTTTTGCCTGGGGTATGATTTGGTTTGTGGACCTCTAGAAGATTTTGATTATTAGACCTTAGAACTCTATTTGGATGGTGCATTTTAAAGGCAGAGGAGAGGGAGGGACAGTTGGAGGGGTTTAGAATAAGCATATGGGCTAGAGTTAGTTGAGTATAAACAAGATAGTTGGGAAGTTCTAACCATTTTAGTTTATGGAGGGAGAGACAGTGGTGAGTGGAAGACTTATGGGTGGTAGCGAATCTAGCTATTTTGTTATAGCAAGAGGTGAGCTGTTTAAGGAGCACTGAATATTAGTAAGAAGTGGGGCACCATAGAGGAGGGAGGGAATGAGGAAGGAAGAAGCTAGAGTGATTTTAGTGGTAGGTGTGAGGTAGGCATTTTGTCTGTATAGCATACCAAGTTTTGGTGTGTTTTTGATGTTCTTTGTAGGTGGGAACTAAATTTTAGTTGGTTGTCAATGTGGACCCCAAGAAGTTTGGACTCTGACACTATTTCAAGAGGAGAGTTATTTTGACTGGTAACTAAGAGTGAGTTTATGTTGGGGGGAGGGAGTTTGGAGGGAGTAAATAACATTAATTTGGTCTTTGTGGCATTGAGAGCTAGATGATTGCAAAGCATCCATTGCTCAGTGGAAGAGAAGGTGTCTTGAGTAAGTTTTTGTAGGATGGAGATAGAAGAGGCGGTGCAGATGATAGTGGAGTCATCTGCATATTGGATAATGCTAGAGAAAGGGATAGATTTGTGGAAGTCATTAATAAAGATGTTGAATAGAAGAGGGCCCAGTATAGAGCCGGTGGGGGTGCTTAGGAAGGAGGAAGTTGCTTTTTTCCATTTTACAGCTTGATTTCTGTCTGATAGATAACTAGAGAACCAGTTCAGAGAGGAGGAAGATAGGTAGAGTTTGGAGAGTTTAGTTAAGAGCAGGCTGTGAGAGATAGTATCGAAGGCTTTGGAAAGATCAAGGAGTAAGGTGGAAACAATTTGTCCAGAGTCTCGGGCTTTATTTACTATTTCAAGGAAAGAGAGAAGGGCAGTCATGGTACTATGATTAGGTCTGAAGCCATGCTGTGTGGGGTTATGAGGTTGTTATCTAGGAGATGAGGAAGGAGTTGGATTTGCACACATTTCTCAAGGATTTTGAAATGGGGACAGGATGGCTATGGGTCTAAAATTGGTAGTGTTATTATTGTTACCTCCTTTGTGTAATGGTATAATAAAGGCTTGTTTCCAAATTTGGGGAACTGTGCCTTCTAGTAGGAGCGTTGATTAGGATGCTAATAGGGTAGGCCAGACTTTCGGCAGCAATGTTAAGAAAGTAGGAAGGATATTATCAGGAGCATTGGTACATGGTTTTAATTTCTGGAGGAGTTTCTTAATAGTAGTTGTAGGAATGGGATTTAAAGTGAAGATAGTGCAGTCGGGTGGTGTTGAATTTTGGGGTTGTATGGGTGAGGATAGAATTTGTGTGGAAGAGGAGGTAGAGGAATTAGTGGGTTGGGAGGAGGTAGAGAATGAGGAGGTTAGTTTTGAAATAGAGTCAATAAAGAAGGAGTTAAATTGTGTGGCTAAATCTAGTTCTGGAGCATTTGGATCAGGGGTAGGAGTATCTGGTTTGCTGGGGTGGAGGAGAGTGGAGATTCCTTTCCAGAATTTTTGAGGGTTGCGTTTGTTATGGTTTTGGAGTGTGGAGAAATAGTTTTTTCGATCAGAATAGATAAGTTTTTTAGCTTTATTGCGGAGCAGTTTGTATTTATTGAGGAGTGGGGTTGTCTTGTGTTTTTGGTAGCGTGCCCACACTTTGTCTCTTTGTCTCATGAGAGATAGAGTAGTTTTAGATAGCCAAGGGGCTGATTTAGTTTTTATTCTCTTAGTCTGTAGGGGAGCTTGAGAGTCAAGTAATTTTAGGAATGTGGAGTTGAAGTATGAGACTGCATTGTCTAGAGGTAATGTTTTTAGACAAGCCCAGTTAACTGCATTAAGTGAGTTTGAAAAAGTTATAGGGTTAAAGTTTTTCTGGTTGCGGATAGTAATGAAGTTGTGGGTCCGTTGAAGGGTAGTTGAAAGTCGGTGGGTAAAGGTGGGTAAGTGGTCGCCTAGTGGGTCGGGAAGGATGCCACTTTTGGTGAAGTAGTGGGGGTGGGAGACTAGGATCCAGTCCAGTATACTCCCATCAGAGGGGTTTTTGGCTGGGTAAGTAGGCAAGTTGATCAGTTGTGAAAAATGGTAGAGGTTAATATTAGTGTTGTTCGAAGGAGCTTGGATAAGGGCCCAGTTAATGTTTACGTCTCCTAAGATTATGGTTTCATTACTAATGTTACTGGATAGCCAAGAAAGGATAAGTTCAAGTGTAGGAATATTGTCACCTGGAGGGATAGACGGAAGCTATACATATTTGTTTGTGGTTATTGATTTGAGATATGGTAAGGAGAAGTTCAGCGTTGTTGAAGTGTGGGATAGGTTTGTTGTAGGGGGAAACTACTAGGGAAGAGGAATATATAAGGGCTACTCCTCCGCCTTTTTTGAGAGGTCTGTCTTTTCTTATGATTGAGTAGTTTGGGGGAACTATTTCAGAGTCCTTAATATGTGGTTTCAACCAGGTTTCAGAAATAGTTAAAAAGTCAGGTTTGTTGTGTAAAAGCCAGGCATGAAGGTTGGGGACTTTCTTAATGATACTTTGTGAGTTTAAGGAAGTGAATAGTAAAGATTTAGTTGTGGTGGTTATATTGGCAGGGCCTGGGTTGGGATGGATGTCACCTGATAACAGAGTACTGATCAGGTGTTGTATGTAATAGTTTAGGTTAATGGACAGCAGGGTTGTGAGATTGGGGTTTATTGTGAAATGTAGGGATTTGCTAGTTCCTATAGGAATTGGGAATGTGTGATGGGGATAAGTTTGAAACGAAAAAGAAGAAGGTTGTCTGAGTGATAAAGATAGGAAGAAATGTGGGAGTAAGATTGTAGTGGAGGTGAATTGTGGTGGTTAGTTATATGAAAGGAATGGGAGTTGGAGCTAATAGTAGGCTGGGAGAGATGGTATAAGTAAGATAAGGAGAGGAGAAGCAATAGTGAAGGAAAGATGGAGGGGTATCTAGAGAGCATGTTGTGAAAGGTGACAGTAGGGCAGTGAAAGGATATTGGTGTTGGTGTAAGGGAGATAGAGTTATATAGAGAGAGTATATGATATATTAGAACTGAAAGACAGTAGTATTGGATATAGAGGGTGTGGTCTAGAAGAGGAAAGGAGTAGGATTGGTTAATTAGTTGAGAATGGGGATGAGAAAGAAAGTTAGTTTTGGCGGGAAAAAGGAAGGTGTGTTCAGAGGACTGAGTACTGATTGGAGTAGAATGGAAGTGGGAGTGGTATGTTGGAGGGATAAATGTAGATGTGCTGGGGGCAGGTGGGATTTGGGGGCAGGGTAGGGGAGCGGAGTGAGCCCTGAGGCGAGGGCAGGCGGAGCGGGGTTGAGCCCAAGAGCAGAAGAGGAGCGAGAGACTATCAGAGAGCAATATAAGTAAGTGTAAGTAGTAGAAGGTGATGTGGAGTGGGTCTGGACAAAGTGTAAGGAGTGGGCTAAAGGTATGGATGAGGGAGTAGTTAGGGTCAGTTCTATTCTGGCACAAGGAGAGTTGTGAGTTAAGCCCTAAGCTCAGAAAGAACGGAGAAGGGGTGTTCACTAGTGGAGTATGCAGGAATGCAAGGTTCACCAGTGTAATACCTGGGGTAATGGGATGGAAGGAGAAGGGAGTAATGATAGCAAAGAGCAGTGGGAGGTATGGAAGATGGAGGAGTATGGTAGAGTGGGGTTTGGCTGCTGGCAATCCTGACAGGGAGTATACTGCTACTGCTAGGAGAGCAAGAGAACAGTAGTACTGGCTTAGCAGATGTACGTACTTTACATTCTTATAGAGTCTTTTGGGTTTACTTGTCTTCAAAGGGAGCTGTAGCGGCAGAGAGTATTCCTTGGTAATAGGGTGTACGGCCCTAGTTAGGTTCAAAATATCCACCCAGGTAAGAGCACAGGGGGAAAAGATTCAGGGCGCAAAAGTTTACGTTCTTATAGAGTCTTTTGGGTTTACTTGTCTTCAAAGGGAGCTGTAGCGGCAGAGAGTATTCCTTGGTAATAGGGTGTACGGCCCTAGTTAGGTTCAAAATATCCACCCAGGTAAGAGCACAGGGGAAAAGATTCAGGGCTAAAGTTTACGTTCTTATAGAGTCTTTTGGGTTTACTTGTCTTCAAAGGAGCTGTAGCGGCAGAGAGTATTCCTTGGTAATAGGGTGTACGGCCTAGTTAGGTTCAAAATATCCACCCAGGTAAGAGCACAGGGGAAAAGATTCAGGCTAAAAGTTTACGTTCTTATAGAGTCTTTTGTGTTTACTTGTCTTCAAAGGAGCTGTAGGCAGAGAGTATTCCTTGGTAATAGGGTGTACGGCCCTAGTTAGGTTCAAAATATCCACCCAGGTAAGAGCACAGGGGAAAAGATTCAGGGCGCAAAAGTTTACGTTCTTATAGAGTCTTTTGGGTTTACTTGTCTTCAAAGGAGCTGTAGGCAGAGAGTATTCCTTGGTAATAGGGTGTACGGCCCTAGTTAGGTTCAAAATATCCACCCAGGTAAGAGCACAGGGGGAGAAGATTCAGGGCGCAAAAGTTTACGTTCTTATAGAGTCTTTTGGGTTTACTTGTCTTCAAAGGGAGCTGTAGCGGCAGAGAGTATTCCTTGGTAATAGGGTGTACGGCCCTAGTTAGGTTCAAAATATCCACCCAGGTAAGAGCACAGGGGGAAAAGATTCAGGGCGCAAAAGTTTACGTTCTTATAGTCTTTTGGGTTTACTTGTCTTCAAAGGGAGCTGTAGCGGCAGAGAGTATTCCTTGGTAATAGGGTGTACGGCCCTAGTTAGGTTCAAAATATCCACCCAGGTAAGAGCACAGGGGGAAAAGATTCAGGGCGCAAAAGAGAGCGACACGCTCACAGCCGAGGATGCACAGCAGCCAGGAACGGGCGAAATTAAAAAATATTACTATTACTATCAAGAGTGTTAAAGGTATTGTTAATACATACTCACCAGCATGGATAGGCTGCATTGCTGTTACACCGGAGGGACCTGCAGAAGTGAGGAAACTAATGTCAGTGGGCACGACTGTGCCATTGTTACTGAGTATGATACAGGTCAGTAGTACAACATGCGCCTTTCACAGGTCAGCTGCTGATATTGAGGATATCACACTTGCACATTAAATACTATGATGACAGCTACAAACCAAGGACACACCTCACACATGCATTAACTACCAGTGTACACAACAGTCAACTATACATATTGCATATTACCTGCATGCTCATAGTCTTGCTGCTGCGTGGCTCCAGCCTCCATCATAATGCATGTCTGCTGCTGTTGTTGTTGTTGGCGTACTGGAGCCACTACACTCATGAGTAGTCCCTCCAGTCTGGTGAGTGGGGGATGTGTAGCCACCCCACCACCTGTGGTGACCTGTTGCCTGTGGATATCCGACGCACGCTGACGGACATTTCTGATTAAATCACTGCAGTGATGTCGTACCTGCTCATATGTCCTATTATGCATGCCTATGTCATTTACCCGATGGACCAGGTCTTGCCACAGTCCAGCCCTCTCCTGCTGATTCTGGCTGGTGCGGGAAAAGAGTATTGCATAATCCCGCACCAGGCTCTGGTGTATCTCCTCATCCTCGGCTGTGGAGTAAGCTGGATTTCGCGGGTTAGCCATCTTCCTGAAAAAGGAAATAACCTGATATCAGCAATATATGTCAGCAGAATTTGGCACACATACTACACATGCTACTCGACTGTTATGATACAACATATCTCTCATATATAGCATCTGTCTGTCTACTGGTGGATACACATGTAAATGGCCAGGTATCAGTGCTCAGCCAGCAACTGTGCAACAGTACCTGGCACACTCCATACGACATACTACCAAAGACCAGCAGTCAGAACACTAATTTAGGTCCAGAGCACCTCCTCACTCTGGGGGGTTGTATCTAGGTACTGTATGGGCTACATCATCAACTACTGTGAGCTGACCACAAACTAATTGCCCTGGATATACATATCCCACCTCCATCACCAGCACAAACGACTATAGGGAATAACATTGCAAATGCAAACTTTACACTTTGTAACAGTGACATGGTATCCTTTCCGCCCACTGGGCCAGTGGAAGACACAACCCACAATGCTGACCCCTTCACAAATGCTTTCTACGGACATCTCCGAGAATGCATGGATCATGCAGTCCCATATATGGCCAAGACACTCTCCACAAAGGGACAGCATCCTGTCTGGTGGACCCCAGCCATAGACAGATTGTATTACAAAAGATGGAAGCTACTGCAAGACAGAGCATAATTCCATAAAGGGAAGGCATGTCTGAGCAGCACTAATAAGGATCTATTTTCCCTCGTACAAACATCCATGGGCAACTTTGAGAGGGAAATCAAGAGGGACACTACAGATAACCACAAGGCCTTCTTCAGTTATGTTAGCAACCTGGTCAGAATCCCTCCACTATGCTCATAGTTAGTACACAACAACAAATAATTCACTGAAACCACAGATATTGACAACATTGTGGCAGACAGGTTCAGTGCAGGTTTCACCCCTCCCTCTCCCCCAAAATAAGACATAGTTATCCCAGCTGACTGTAACCTCCCTGTCATCACAGATGTCCAGGTGAGAGCCGCCCACAGGAAAGCAGAATACACAACATGAATGGAGCCTGATGGTATCCCCGGTTGCATGCTACATGAACTCCGACAGGAGCTAAACACACATATAGAAGTGCTATGTAACACTAGCCTGACTACAGGATATGTACCTGTACACTGGTGCACAGCAGCAGTGGTTCCACTCCACGAAGGAGGCACCTCAACATACCAGTACAATACAACACAATACAGTACATTACAATACAATACTATAAAATATGCTATTGCCCCTGGGACTACAGCAGCATACTGTTCTGCTACCCTGACCATTGTGACACATGTGGTGTGATGGTACCTGCTGCTGTCAGACAGTTACACAGGGTGACTCATATGGCATATTACCTATCTGACTAACATTCAGTAGGGGTATGTGTGACATGTACTCATGGGGAGTCTTGCTTCTTAACACTGTGTGGTTTATTGCAGGGTATGTCTTATCTGTGGGTAGGAACCTTTAACTCCACATGTGCTCTCTATTGCAGTGGCACGGACGACACACAGCAGTCATTTAGGTTGTGGATGGTGTGAGGTGTTACTATGGTTGTTGGACATCTGTCATGGGTGTGACTTAAGTATGTAAACCCAGGAGTGGTAACCTCTATGTGGGTAGTATGTGTGTACTCTATGGTGTTGTCAGTCACTGTGCATTGGTAATGTGTTTGAGTGCATTGTCACAGTGTTGTACATGTCACTGTGTCCTTCTCCATATCTGTAGCTGTCATGTGAGGTACATACCATGGCAGCCATTATGTGGTGTGGGGGGGTACACTGACCTACATGTCCATAGCTGACACACCATGTCTGCTGACACATACCATGTGCAGGTATTCCAGGAATAGTGTGTCACTGTGTATATCATTGGGGGGACTATTGTACACATTTATGACCCTGTTCACCCCTGACACATGCAGTGGTGGGCAGCCAATCACATACCTGGTGGTTACTGGTGTAGGTGATTTGAAATGGGGTATGGTACTCCAGTTTTGACACTGGTGTTCACTCCATGCCTTTGTCACCAGGCACCTGTTGCAATACATCTGCACACATGTGCCTCACTCAGAATATATATATACATCTCTCTCTCTCTATATATATATATATATATATATATATATATGTATATAGATATATCTATATGTATATATATATATATATATATATATATATATATATATATATATATATATATGTCTGTATACATATACACATATATATATATTGATGTACATATATTGCTATAGATATGGAGAGGGGGGGGTGACATAGAGGGGGTGAGAGTGACAGAGGGGGTGGGACAAGGGAAGTTGAGTTCGTCATATACAGTCATACCTGTAGATAGTCAGATCTGTCTGTCTATATATTGATGTACATATATTGCTATAGATATGGAGGGGGGGGTGACAGAGAGGGTGAGACAGGGGGTGTTGAGGTCATCATATACAATCATACCTGTAGATAGTCAGATCTGTCTGTCTATGTATATGTATCTACATATATCTATATCTGTATGTGTGTATTACATATATATGTGTGTACATATTCTATCTATCTACATCTGTCTATGTATTCCTACATCTCTCGCTATGTATGTATACATATATGCATATTATATATATATATATATATATATATATATATATATATATATATATATATATACATATTTTGACATACATACGTATCCATATGATAGATAGGTATATCAACATGTTTGTTTACCATACTGTATACACACACTAACATACTGCTAAACATACATAACTGTGAAACCTACTTTGTACATTGCACTACAACCTACATTCAACCTACATTGATATGTGCACATAGATGCTCTCACATACAAATGTATGTACAGCCTTCACTGATAGTTGCTGTATGTCCCCTGCCCTTTGCACATCTTCATATACATATGGATACAGACCAATGACACATATGGAGGGTTCACAGTATGTAGACCTTTATAGTATTACTTTACATTACCTGTGTTTGTCACAGCTGCTTGTGTTGCCGTCTGGTTTTGTGTCCTGCTTCTCCACTTGCCAGTTGTCAGCTTTCAGGTGGCTGTTGCTGACCAGTTTTATTTGTGTATGTTTAATTTTGTTTTTCTCTGTCTCTGTCTCTGTCTCTGTCTCTCTCTCTCTCTCTGTCTCTCACTTCCTCCTCAGGGTGCAATGAAAGTATTGCATGTGTGGACTGGGAGTACAGCATGCTTTTGTAGGTATCTGCATATGTCCATGTGATGGCCTCTGCACCAATTGTTAGCCAGCATTTGCTAATTGCATGCAGCCAGTTGGGTACTGATTGCAGTTCTCACTGTGATTTCAGAACAGTGCTATAAAAATGTATGTGAGATAGGCGTAGCCCGTTCAGATTTTAAGGGCAGGGACCATGCTGGTATACTGTGGACAATGTTCTGTGAGTGTAAAGGTTGGTATCTCTCTCATATTTCCAGCTGTGTTGTAGATTAACATTTCTCCATTCATTTATCCAGTTTCCTGTACTAACTGTGTGTGTACACTGACACCTATGACTACTACTACTGTTAATGTGTGTGTGTGCTTTCCTGTGGGACATGTGGTGTAACTGGTGTATAGCAGTGGCTCTTACACTTTGTTGCTATGGCTTCAATATTTGCCCTTTACAGTCACTACTTGTATGCCTGTTAGGTGTCCTGACTGTAGTGTGCAGCTGTGGCTTTCCTATTTTCCATGTACATTCACACCTTGGAATGCTTGCTATATCTGCTAGGGTGTTACAGCATGCAGTGTGGTCTGGCCATGGTGTGGGCCTTGACATCTATTAGGGTGTTTGAGTATGCTGCTGAGCAGGCCCCAGACACTCTCAGGTGCATCTGTTATCTGCCTCATGGAATGGTACATATCAGTGGGGTACACCCATTAACTTGTCTGGTATGCTGCAGTTGTGACTGTGGGATAGCATGAGCATATGTATTACTACACTTTTTCTGCCAGGCAAGTGGTGCATACTTTCAGGACTTCATAGTTGCCATTGCATGTGTTGTAACACATTTCTGCCTACTGTTTGTACATTTCACATGGAGTCTGTGGGGCATTCCTGTAACTCAGTCACTGTTGCTATGTCTAGGCTCTTAACTATTCAAATATGGTGGTGTCAAACCTCTCATGTGTATAAATATTTGCAGGTTGTCCACATTTCTGCCTCATATTTTGGTCAATATCTCATGCACAGCTTTTTCTGGCAAATCACTCTGGGCTCAAGTCAGAATATAGTGACAAACATTTAAGTTTCAGACTCCATACCCTTCCAAACATCCCACAAAATGCAGAACCTGTTACTCTCTGAACTGTCTAAGTTTGTTGTAACATTATTTGTAATGTGTCCCTGGTTTTGGCCCTTTGCTCCACATATTTTATTACTTGGTCTGGATGTGTTCCTGTAACAGGTTGTGGGGTATGGGCAGTGATTATCCTGCTGTGAGTATGTGTGTGGCTTGCAAGGTGCTACAGTGACATTATTACCTACTAGCTACCAACTAGCATGGCTGTTTCTGGTCACACACTACTATCATAGATATCCACTAGATTTGACAGTAAATATACATGACATGCTTTGTGTACTACACATCCTATATTCCCTTTACATTCATTCCTACTATTACATTATATATTTATTTTATCACAATGTTCTTGTATAACAGTCATGGCTTAGTGGTAAGTCATGCAGACTAGTGTTTCCTGGGTTCGGGACTGACAGTGGGATTTTATTTTGCTTTTGAACTGACTACAGGACCTGTCAATCAGAGTGACTAAGGCACTTGTAAGCAGTTGCAACCAGGTTAGCGCTGGTTTGCGCGGAGCTCACGCATGCGCACTGGCATTTAGCTCCGCGCGCACACCCGCTTACAACCGCTTAAACGTGCTTACTCTTGCACACACCCATGCTATTTTTTTTGAAAGAAATGAAAACGGGGAGACAGGAAAGTGGTGAAAAAGGGGTCACAAAGCGGATAAGACAGTAGGGAAACAAGCTCAGGTTTTGCAGGAGGGATGTAGGTAAGGCCCATAGCTGCCCATTTCTTCATCAGCAACAGCTGTGCATATGTTTGCAATTTGGTGTGACATTTGAAACCTTCCACCCCTGAGAGAGGTGTAAGGACAACAATAATACTTGTTGTACAGCCAATTGTAATTGACAGTTTCCATGTCCAGCAGACATGTGTGCGAAATGGGCAGCTATATATGGGGCATAATTTTTTGTGGGTGCAGAGTGCCGTTTTTTTTTTTTTTTTTTTTCAGGTGAGAGTGGTATGTCAGGCGAAGGAAGTTGGTATAGCTGGGGAGGTAGGTTGGGTAGGTCAACAGACAAGACAAACAAGACGCATACAGGGGCGGTGTATGACATGTGTGGGGGGGGTTACACAATTGACGGGGACGGAGGTTGGGATATCCAGAGCCCATGAGCCCACAGATGGCAACAGTGGAACTGATATCCCCACCCATGGGCAGTTGCCACTGTTCCTTCACTGCCCAGGACGAGGCTGTGCTGGGGGCTGTGTAGGCCGGGCAACAGGCATGCCCGTAAGTTGTGCCACCTGTGCCTCAAGCTGGCGTAGGGGCCCAAGAACAGAGTCCTGGATCTCCCTACGCACCAC
Organism: Protopterus annectens; assembly: GCF_019279795.1. Classification (NCBI taxonomy): domain Eukaryota; kingdom Metazoa; phylum Chordata; order Ceratodontiformes; family Protopteridae; genus Protopterus; species Protopterus annectens. Next base: position 1,137,031,679 of record NC_056725.1, read on the forward strand.
AGTCCGGACGCTACGGAGGGTGAGTGGTGGTTCTCCTCCGGCCACAGTTGCAGAGGGGGGATAGGCCCCATCCCCTGCAGCTCTTCCACCCACAGGTGGCACAGGGCCACCGGAGGAGGGTCCAGACTGGGCACTAGTGCCAGGTGCACTCACCAGCTGAGGTGGGAGAGGTGGGTCCGCTGGAACCCGCCTTCCCTGTCTTCCTATGTTTTGCATTATGTCATGACAGTTTGGGTTAGTAACATACAATACCATTCGCAATTAGTTGTAACAGCATGCATTAGTATTCCCATTAACCAAACACCCAGATATTCACACCACTGAACAGCGAGAATAACACATGCATAATTTGAACAGCAATACACAGTCCAACAACATGCAGGGTTGATTGATGGTAACAGGCCATCAGGTTTGGATGTATGAACAGGGCAGATGCATCAATGTACATGCAAATATTTATGACCCAACAGGACAAATGTCCAGGGGTGTTAATTGTGATTGCACATACCAATTTCATGTGGAATGGATTATTTGTGGTTATAGGGTGGAGTGAAGAAAATTTTATTAACACCTTCTAATACCAATACATATGCTGTACATTTCTAATAGCTACATATATATACACACTACTGTTCTAACTACAGTTTCCTATATGATAACTACTTCAATTTGGTGATAGGACTGTTACTGCTACATCAATATACATTTTATTGTTATTCATACACGTTCATATCTGGCTTTGTTCAGCTACATCATCCTGCTACATTGGCTTTATAGAGCTATAGACAACTGTGGATGTTTGATATTTCATACAATCATACTATCTGCATATTGCAGACTGAGAGCAACATATCCAGATTTTGGGATACACATTCCAGCTGCAGCAACACTTTGAACACATTTCGCAGTTTGGTTCTACTTGTCACATTCATTTCATTCTGTACTGACTGCAGTATACTTTATTCAGGGGTTATTACTACTTTATTGGTGGATTCATAACTCTTTCTCACACTCTCTCACTTGTTTTCATTCTACTATTCAGGATGCTACTTACTTCTAGGCTTTATTGACATGTTTTACCTGTAGTTATTACAATCCTTTCCAGCAGTCTCACTTCTGTCATGTTTCAGTATTTCAACAGGGATATATTTCACACATGTGATTTGCTCATCTTCTGCAGCTGTACTTTTCAGCCTGCTGCAGGTTGTGTACTATTATATTACAGGTGGGGCATCTTTATTTCAGACTTTATTTAAGACATTTTCATTTTTCTGTTTGGATTACAGACTGCAACACACTTTTGTAATCAAGCAATACTTGCAAACACTTTTACACTGTTACTTGCACATTTTATTACTTAGTGACTACACTGCACTCTTTTGCTAACTGTCATACTGTTATATTTCTTTACAGTTACTGGGAGTGGATTACTGACCTGCCTGGTTGCGCAACCGCACCAGCCTATCACCATAGGCTCTGCGGTTCACAGAACGGACACCTGCAGCTGTAATATAAATGAAGTAATATTGGAATACACATCTCCATAATATCAGCTAATTTAATTTTTTACATACATAATTAAATGTAACTTACTCAGTAGTGGGGCGTTGGGCATTTGCCAGGCCACCTGGATCCAAAGGTTCAATTGGTCCTGCTTGAGTCTCTTCAGGTCCGCATGGTGGTGACGGACCTGCTCACCAGTCCTTGGAATCCCTGTGGCACTGGTGAGATCATGAGCCAACCGGTCCCACGCCTCAGCCCTATATGCTCCCCACAGGACCTGGCCCTGCATGAGTTGGGCCTCATGATTGTGGACTAGGAGCCAGACCATGTATCTGGACTCCTCAATGCCCCACCTCTGTGCTCGAAAGCAACTACCCTCACCTACTCCTGACATTCTGGCTGCAAGTCAGTTCTACAATCGTTTATGCTGTGTATTCCCACCTATGGGGCTTATAAATGCTGTTTTTCCTGCACTTATCTGTGATTGGCCATTTTGGAATTGTATCAACTTCACAAAACCTGCTTTGTCATGCTCCACTTTCTATTCATTCCTATATATTTGCTATTACTGCATTGCTAAGTACAGCTGTCGTTGCTTAGTGGTTCAGTACCTTGACTATGGTGCATGGTATCCTGGGTTCGAACCTGGCCACTGCTTATATTTTATGACTGTCTACACAGGCTAGGGGGTGTGTCTGTGTAAAGGCAGTTTTGTTACAGCTTGCTCAATGTTGCCCACCGGTTAGCTTATTAGCGCGGTGCGCAGCTCCGCGCAAATGGGGTACGCTGGTTTACGCCTCATTTTGCTGTTAGCATGCATATTACGCTCAGCTCAGCTAGTGGCACACAGTTTCAGCGTGTTAAACCACTGCTCAGCTACGGGCACTCATTTTGCACCTGTTAAACCATTGCTCAGCTATGGGCACTCATTTTGCACCTGTTTGCTCAGCTACGGGCACTCATTTTGCACCTGTTAAACCATTGCTCAGCTACGGGCAGATGCACTCACCTTGTTAAACTGTAGCTCAGCTATAGGCACATCTCGCATTTTTTATTGTTTTGTTATCTCACATTTCTTCAAAATAAATGGACTATTTCATTACATTTTACATAAAATATGATTTTACATGTGTACATATTTGTCAGGGAATTGTTTCGTGCTTATTTTACTAAAAATAAAAATTGATGATGTCGGGGCTCGAACCATGGATGCCTGCTTTTCAGCAGATGTCTCTACCGCTACGCTATTGCTTCTTGGCTTACTTTGCATATTTAGTTCTTATATGCTTTTCCACTGACTGCTAACTGTAGGTAAGCTACGGGCACGCCCGCACAAACATCTTTAAGATTTAAAAAAATATATAAAACATGTTCATTTATATATTTTATGTTCATAGTGTGTGGGGGCATGTGTTGTGTTGTGTTTATTCACATTTCCATGGCCTCTGTCGTGGATGTTTACTTTGGGCACTTTTACTCTTCTGGGGGCGTGTCCGCTTGCAGGGCTCGGCCTACGGACACGCCCCCTACTGTCTTTCACGGACCGTGTTAGCCTTAGGTGTGATTCAGCATGCTCTCATGAATATGTAGAGCATGCTGACATCACTCCGTTTAACTGCAGCCTCCATGTAAGAGTTATAATTCTTACACGGAGGCTTCATGAATCCTGCCCAATGACTGTGCATGGGTATATCAGGGTTTACCCATGGTTAATGTGGTTTGATCATGAGGACAAAACCCAAGGGATAAAACAAAGCCTTCTGTGGGTATGTCCTGATATACCTACAAACAGGAGTGGGTTATTGCTATTATACAATTACCTTATGTAGGAAAGAAATTGCTTACATTTTTTAAATAATGGATAAGGGACAGCACAAAAATATAAAGAGAATCAGGTTTCTGTTTGTTTAGTTTTGCAGAATGTACTCAATTTTTCTTATATTTTTATCTTTCCCTCAATAAATATATATATATATATATATATATATATATATATATATATATATATATATATATATATATATTGTTTATTTACTTACTTATTGGCATTTGATTATCGGGAAAGTCTTACTGGATAGAAACCTATTTTCAGCAAAGGCCTGTATAGAAAATCTCCAAATTACTACAAAACATTTTAAGAACAATAATATTACAATCTTTAGAAATAATACAAAAAAATATGGTTTCAATAATTATATCAAATTAGAAATAATATGAAAACATTGATTAAGAACAGAAATAAGTTATATAACATTGATTTAATATTTAGAGAATTTTAGCCAGTTTATACAGAAATTAAAGGTAAGTTAGTATAATACAAACAGGAATTGCAAAATGAGGTGAGAGCCTTAGTAGCATATACATGAATAAAGACAAAGCCCAGCAGATTTGATAGGTTTGTGGGCAGAAAGGAGTTTTTTGCAATAGGATCGTAATGGCCAACTGGGAACATAGTTATGCAGAATGTCATTTAGTGACGGACAAGCAGATGGATGCTGAATAATTTTATAGGTGGCAAGAAGCTGTGTAAATGTCAGTTGACAGGGTAGTTCTAACCAATTTAGGCTTTTTAGTGCTATAAAGTGGTGGGTTCTGAAAGGGGTATTTGCTGCAACTTTTGCAGCGTTGTTATAGCATTGTTCAAGTTTTGATTGTTGTGATTCCTGGTGATTGGTAATAATAGGAGTGCCATAAAGAAGTGTGGGGAGGAGATAAGTAGTGGCAAGTGAAGGTTTTGTTGCAGTTGGTGAGACAGTTTTTGGCTCTGTAAAACATCCTTAGTTTTTGATGAGTTTTTTTATGCAATTTATTTTGTATATGCATTTTGAATTTAAGATTATTATCCACTATCATCCCTTCATCTCTATTAATTTGGTATGAGAAGTGACTTCAATGGTTGTATTACCAAGAGAGAGGACTTTCAATTTTGTTTTTTCATAAGAGAGGGATTTGGGGAAAAACACTGTAGTTCAGTTTTTTTAGGGATGAGTATGAATTGTGAGTTACAAAGTCATGTTTCAGTGGTTGTTTAAGCTTCTTGAATAATTTTTTGGAGGTTTACCATGTTATCAGATATGCAAATGAGGGTGGAGTCATCTGTGTATTGTATAAGGATGGACTTTTATGTGGATGTGTGGAGGTTGTTGAGGGGGGGACCAAGTATTGAAACTTGTGCTACTCAGGTGGTGACCAGCAGGTATGGAGAGAGGATGGAGTACCATTTTACTGACTGATACCTATTGGGCAGGTAACTTTTGCATTGAAGAGAGACCTAATGAGGATATTTGAAGAAAAAGGTTTCTGTGACAATCTGTGTCATAGGCTTTAGACAAATCTAGAAATAAGGAAGAGGCTAGTCTGCCATCTCTTGCTTTACTCACAGTATCTGTATAGGTTAGAAGTGCAGTGTTAGAACTGCAGGAAGGATGGTAGCCATATTGTGTGGGGGATAGGAGTTCTTCCTGCAGGAGATAGTTTAGCAATTGTTTTTGAATATATTTTTCAAGTATTTTGGAGAGGGGGATAAGATTGCTATAGGTCTAAATTTAGTAATGTCTGTTGAATTTCCTCCTTTGTGCAGAGGGATAATGTGTTACATTTCCAGAAAGAGGTATATAATGTGTAACATTTCCAGAAAGGGGTATTGTTGGATTCCTTGACTGACCTATTTATAAGAATTCAGACAGGATAGGCAATGCTATCAACTTTGAGCTTAAGAATATTTTTATATATGATATGGGCACACGCTTGAAGGTGAAGGCGAAAGTGGATGTGGTGATATGTGGCTGTTGGGCAGGGCTAGTATTAGATGTTGGGGAATTCCTGGTTAGGGTTACTATACCATCTATGAAATAAGAGTTGAATTGTGTTGCAGTTTCAAGTGGTGAGTTATTGGGAGAGGGGTTAGAGGTGAATTTTTGGCTGGGATGCAACATTTCTTTAATAATGGCTGTCCAGAATTCTTTAGGGTTATGTTTACTATTATTCTGAAAGTTATTGCTGTATAGCTTTTTGTCTTCATTTATTTGTTTTTTGTACAACTGTGAAGCATTCTGAAGTTTTCAAGATATTGAGGTGTTTTATATTTTTGCCATTCTTTCCATGTTTTTCCTGTATCCTGCATTAGCATTCTACTTTTTTGGATAGCCACCTTGCATTATTTGTTTTTAGTCTCTTCCTTCTAGAAGGTGCAAAGCTATTTAGAATATTCAGGAAAGTTGTATTGAATTCATTTACAGCACCATCTAAAGGGAGAAGGAATTTCCTGTTAATAAATGATAGGCTAATAATGAACATTTCTGGGCTAAACCTGGAATGTTTGTGTGTTGTTATATAAACATGCTATTTAAGTGGATATTTGAGAAGTCTGGTTGTACAGACTGGGAGATGATCACTGAGAGAGTCTGACATTGTACCTGTGGTGGTCTATCTGCTAGGGTCTGTTACTAGAATCATGTCTAATAGATAATTTCATGTCTTGCTATAATGCGCGAGGCTATTCATTAATTGTGTGAAACCATATAAGTTCAAGCTAGATGTAGGATACCTTCCAGTATAGCTGCATTGTTGGCAGGAGGGATGTAAATGACAGTAATTCACATTTGTTTATAATTATTTATTTTCAGGAAAGTAATAAGAACCTCTGCTGAATTGAATATTGGTTTGCTGTAAGGGGAAAAGTAGTAGTTGTTGAGAAATATTAAAGCAATGCCACCACCTTTTCACTTTATACCATCATTACAGATGATATTTCATAGCCGGGAGGTTGGAACTTGAAACCATATATCAGCATGCATATGTTGAAAATAGCTGTATTACCACCTGTAACATGATGTTCTATAATAATATAATAACAGCCATGAATGAAAAATTGCTGTGATGTGATTTATGTAGATTTAACTTCTGCATTTGACAGGGTCATACACAAAACACTGATCAATAAATTAGTACAACTAGTTATTGATGTACTGTTGATAAGATGGCTAGCTGCATGGCTTATAAATAGGACGTGACAAGTATCACACACCAACTGGACAGGTGAAATCCTTGGTTACAGTAAAGGTGTCCCACAGGGCTCTGTCCTAGGCCCTTACTTGTTTAGATTGTATCTTTCAGACCTTACTTTTTCATCTGAGGTGTTCTACAGTTTATATGCTGATGACCTGAAATTGGGTAAACTGATTACAAGTGTTACAGATAAGGCATATCTGCAAAATAATTTGACTAAATCTGGGCACAGGAGAATAATATGTTGATAAATACATCAAAAACTAAGCATATGAGATTTGGGAGACATAAACTGAAAGGTGAATATTTAATACGGCACACTGATTGAAACTGTAGACTCATTTAAGGACCTGGGTATATGGGTAGATTCAGCTATGAGTTTTTCTAATCATATCAACCAATTGGCTAATGATAGTTATAGAACTATAGGTTGTATAAAAAGATTTATAAAGTCTAGGAAATCAAACATAATGAAGTCATTGTTTGTTAGTTACATTAGACCCAAGCTTGAGTATGGAATAACAATATGGAAACCCTATAGGAAAACAAGCATGAATAAACTAGAAAGACTACAGCAGAAATATACCAAGGGTATCCATGGATGTGAAAATCTAAGTTATTATGAAATACTAAAATATCTGAACTTGTACAGTGTCTGTTACAGATATTTAAGAGGAGATCTTATTCAGGTATATAGGGCATTTAGGGACAACTACCTCTGGGAATGTTTGGGGTTATCAAAAAGTACTAGAGAATCCTCAGATAAACTATGTAGGAGATTCTATAGGAATGAGAAGTGTACTAATTGGTTCTCTGACAGAGTAGCTGATGCTTGGAACAGACTACCAAATTACATTAAAGGAAGTATTAGTTTAGATATTTTTAAGAACAGCCTGGATACTTATTATGGGAACAAGTATTTTGGTATATTGGCAAGCTAGAAGGGCATTAATGCCCATGCTTGAAACATTTGTGTGTATGTATGTATGTATAATTTCGAGTTGTTTATGTTGTGTTTAAGCCAAGTAGCAGTTACAACAAGAATATCAGGCATATGCTAGATTAATCCAGGTATGTAGTTCAGCAGTTTTATTTCTCGTGCTTCTAATAATTATGGCAGGAAAAGTTAGATTCCTGGGGCTGGTGGTTGATAATTGCGTGGTTAGAACAGTGTGTGGAAGAGATGTTCATTGTGATAAGTATGGCCAGGATTAGGGTAAATGTTTCCTTCCAGAAGGATTTTAACATATTGGAGAATTATTGGTACTTGTTTTTGCAGAGTATTTTCCACTTAATTTTGTTTTGGTTTGAGTTGAAATGGAGTTAAGTAGTCTATATTTGGAGTAAAGTTGAGGGGCATCAATGGTGTGATGTGTGGAGAGTGCAGGGAGGAAATATGAATAGGTGGTTGGGACAGAGTTGTTGAGATGTTGTGAGCTATTATAAAGTCATGGTAAGATGAGAGAAGGCCCAATAGGAGGAAAAGAATAGAGGATAAGCTGAGGAATAACGTGATTAAGTAAAGGGAATCTGTACTTTATTGATGGCAGGTAATGGGGAAGTAGGACTCAAGAAGGAGACAAGGAGTTACAGAACAGTAGGATATTTAGAGGTGCTGGAGTCTGAAAGCTGGTGGAGGATAATATACCTCAATGGTATAAATGTTATAAAAAGTTACCTCAATGGCACTTCAGAAGATGGACTTTTGTCTATTGGTATATGCTCAACTTACAACGAGCATTTTTTGCTGGGATCTCCAATCAGCATGCTTACTTTTGAATAGAAATGAGACTTTATTGTATAATTAGCCTTAACAGTGTTGTCTACCTGTATAATTATGATACAGATATCCTATATTTCTATGTAAGGTACTTTTACGATAAGAAACAGTAACAACTCAACTTGTATCGCCTATGGGAAACAATTTCATAAAAGTAGCCCATGCCAAAAATACAGTTGTTTTCTTACAATAAGCTATTCTTGCCTGCATTTTCAAACTTTCTGCCCCTTGACTGGTCAGCTACTTTAAATAAAATGCAGCACACAGCATATAGCATCTTCAATTTGCTGAGCAGTAGCAAGGGAAGGGGAACATGGAACTCCTTGATTCTGTTATGCACTGAATTCATTCTGCCTGATCCTTCCAAGCTATATCCCATCAGCCCAAAAGTTCTTCTCTCAGTATAGTAAACAATACTCCTTACACTGAGCAAATAATGTAAAAAATGTATAAATTAATTATTGTAAAATAAAAAGCTATATTACAGAACGGATTTAGTAAAATACAAGCTGTATTAAAATTATCTTACCTTGATTTTGATAGCAAATAAAGGTCATCACAGTATTTAATAAATCATTCACTTTAACATTGTGGTAATGATTAATGGCTCAGTCTTTGAAATAAAAAAAACTCATGTTATTCACAATTTAATACTTGAAAATGTTAACTTTCACTGAAGCAAAAGCAAGAAACATTGGCTCCTTGTAAGAAAATAACTCCATGCTGAAGAGAGAGAACTTATAACATCACTGGACAGTATAAGAAAACAGAACAATGTCATGCCGAAAACAACTATTTATAGACCAATTGTCTTTTTTTTAATCACAATGTTATAGCTGTTTTCCTCTGCGGGTGTTTTTAAACTAGAGTAGTTTCACTCCACTTCTTCATTACATTTGATAAATCTGTATTTGTCTTAAAAGAAATTGAATATTGCTGGTCTGTTGCCATGTTTCTTATTTAACCAATGCCAGTAAGACTTTATCTTCCCCATTACTCTGGATGAATTATCATTATCATATCTTATTGTATTAAATCACATTTTAGGTGGAGAATTTGCCATGTGATACATTTTACAATAGTAGACCTGGATGGAGATCCCTGCTTGGACTGTGGTTTCACAGAGGTCATGTCTGCCCTCTCCATATTGTGGGAAAACCTTTCTACAGATTTAGTATTTTTGGCAACTGGGAATTAAAAAAATTAACCATGTTTTCCTTACAATAATTTCAAGGGCACAGTATATTCCAAAAGTATTTATTTGCAAGCTATATGTTTTGTATATCATCTGTCTTTTCCAGAAGTCACTTAGTTATTTTGCTTTAGTAAAAATTCTGTTTGGCTTCCTCCTCTCTTAGTCTTCCATCCACATCATTTAATGTCGCAATATTGCTGATCTGAATGTCTTCTTGCTGTGCCAAAAAAGTAATTCAGTTGGTTTTGAACAAAAGTCTAACTCAGTCCAGTTTACAAATTTTCAAAGAAAGTCCTTGAGCAATTATAACCAGTTATTGAAAGACTTTCTTTAATGCAGCCTCTTGAGAACTGAACATACAAAAGCTAATTCCTCCTGGATGTCTATGTAGTGATGTTGACAGGAAAATATGTTATAGTTCACAAGTTAAGTTGTCCACAGTGGTACTATTTGAACAAAATAGTGTAGTTCAATAAAATTCCATTTTGATAGAATTAGCTGAAAATGTTCTTTCAAGACTATTACTTTGGTATGTTGTCTCTATTGGGTCATCTTGGTTTCACCTACAGAAGACAGGACATTATCCTAGACTTGCTTTCATCATAGTTTCAAACTAAAAATACGTTGGAATCAGAGAATGTCAAAAGATGTAAATGTCATCATTAAAGTGAATCTATTCATGTACTCCAACTTAATGTGAGTCATGCCCTTCTCAGGTCTTCACAAGTATGATGTTAAGTAGTAAGTAGGCAACAGTTTTGTTGTTTCATGCGTGGGATAACCTACTACATTGTAAGGCCAAACAGTCAAACCAAAGCAATGTACCAGTGAAAGGGTAATAGTCTGACAGCTTGTATTTCTTTTTAATTTATAAAATTAGTTTTCAATAGTAATATGACTACCGCGGTGGTGCAGCGGTAGCATTGTTGCCTAACAGCAAGAGGTTCTCCCGTTCGATTCTCGGCTGGAGTGCGGGGAGTTCTTTCTGTGTGGAGTCTGCATGTCCTCCCCGCGGTTGGGTGGGCATTCGAAAGACGTGTAAATGGCCGTGCCTTTGTTGAAGGTTGAACGTCGAGCTGGCACCTCGGCGTTCGTGAAAATCTACTGCCAATCATTAGCAGACCGGAGTTCTGCTGTGGCGACTCCTAACCGGGAAAAGCCGAAAGACAACGACAACAAGTTTTCAATAGTAATATACACTTGTTATAATGTTTCCAAATGATTTTCATAACATTTCCTCTACAAGGTCGCATGGTTTTCTTATGGCAATCATATAATAGACACTGCAGTTCACAAACCACCAAAGGCTCTTTCCAAAGAACAGCAATCCTACTGTAAAGCCATGTGCTAAGCAAATGTATATTAAAAAACATGTGTTGGCATCATACACCTGCCTATGTGGTGTTTGCAAGCATAAGCCAACAAATTCATGATCAACTGTAAATATGGGAAGTTTGAGCAAATTAGAAGGTGGGCATGTGAAATAATGCACCTGCTCATACATTAAGCCATCAATAGTAACAACACATATATTGTACATATAGTATGTGCAGTCCTGCCTATGTCCATTTACAGAATTCAGTCTGTTATTGATCAAGGAAGTGTGGTAAGAGATAATTTGTAAATTAGATTGTGATGTTTGAACGACTCAATTAGTCTCTGTATTTTGACCTTCTGCTTAGTGAACTGGGTGCATCTGGTTCCAAAGGATCACATTTATAAACTGAAATTTGCCTGACAAAGATGATTCATGCACTCTGATGGATGTGAACACAATCATCTGCATGAGAGTAACTGTCATGAGGAATCTGGAGGAAAACATGTATGAAGGGAATTTATATACATGTGTGTATGTGGGTCTAAATATACAGACAGACAGACAGAGACACACACATATACAGTAGATGGTTAGACAGAAATATCATCTGTTTTGGGGGAGCAACAACTGAATGCAGCCCATCTGTGCAGACCCGGGGTGGGTTCTGCTGGTGCTGCACTGCACCTGGCACATAGTAAAAGAGTCCTTTGGGCCTGTTTATCAAGATTTTCCACTAGCATGTGGCACTTGCATTATATGTACAATGGTGTATCTACACAGCCATGTTTCTGTCCCAATTAACATGGGCCCAACCCTGTTCAGTACCTCCTGCAATAAGGCTTACTACTAGCACACTTGTTACTCTAGCAAATTGTATCATCAACCAGTCCTAAATACACTCACCATTCCTTATGTACCACCCACCATTCTTAACATACCACCCACCATTCCTTATGTACCATCCAACATTCCTAATATTCCATCAACCATTCCTAAAGTACCACCCATCATTCCTTATGTACCACTCACCATTCCTAACATATCACTCACCACTCCTTATGTACCACCCACCTTTCCTAATGCAGATCAGTTTTAAGCTGATATACCAGGCATGTGCCATTCAACATAATAGATAATGCCAACCATGTATCTCTAACACTTTTTATCAAGGTTCAACTTAATGAAAGCTTGTAAGAGAACATAAAAATAGGCTGTACATAGTCACAAAACAATTATTTTTTACATTATTCAGTAATGCTGACACACTAGACAATGGAAAACAAATCACCTTACACATTTGTGTGACCTGCTTCCTATTCATAATTTATTTATTTTATTTTTAATTATTTATTTGTTTGTTTACCGAGAAAGTCCGACTTGGAATGGAGCCAATTTTCAGCAGAGCCCCGGGGAGAAACACTCCAGCTGCATGTCTTTGAAATGTGTACCATTCCTTATGCACCACTCACCATTCTTAACATACCACCCACCATAATTCATTTTATAAATCACACTTCTGAAAAAATAGTACTAACATTAACATCTAAAAATCAGCACTGGTAAGGTCTGAGCTGATGACATCTAAATTCAGAAATGTTGGCAAGTGTGATGAAAAAACTGTATGTCATCAGTAAATTAATCATCCATTCATCCATAAGGTCACTTGTCTCTCCCTCAAAAAAACACACTGGCTAACAATGCATTAAAGGGCAAGCTTTTTCTTATACTCTTTGATGTTTAAAATGTTACACTGTGGATAATGCCCTTTCACTTCCACCCCAACGGCATAGATTTAATGTCTACATACTATACAAGGTCATCTGAAAAACGTGCCATCTTCCTTACAAGGCCCTCATTCTGCTTTATAATACTGAATTTGCCTTCTCAAAATTGACCCTGCAGGCTAAGACTCATTTATTTCCCATGAAATACTACCTAATAGGGTCAACTGAAACTGAACTATATAAGTATATGATTGATTCCGCAGCATGTAGACAGTGTAAGGATTACTGCTGAGATTTAACTACTTTGCACCTTTAGATACTTGCTTTGCATTTGCCTTGAATTCTGTACACTTTGTCTTGGCCTGCTTGTTAATTATAAATATGATAATTCTACAGTTACTACCTAGCTTCTTAGTTGTATGCTTTTCTGATAGCATATAATATCCCAGTCAGTCGTGCAGCTGTATTATTTCTGTACAACTGCATTACTTCCTTAGAAACAAAAAAGTGTTGCTTTACCTTTCAGCAAAGTGTAACTGAACATTTGTATCTTCAGTCCTTTCCTTGAGTTCAGATTATCATAAATAAATGACTGAATAAATATTTTGAAATAGTTCTTCCTGAAATATTATTTCATATAACCTGTCATCTGTACTGACATTTTCCAGTAACTGTCCCACTATGTAAAACATGTAAAACATGCCTCAGAAACGTGCAATGAAACTTTTATAACACTACTATCTGTCATGAACTCATGACAGTGTAGTATCATCATTAGTTCTTGTTTCCAAAGAAACGTGTGTGTGTGTGTGTGTGTGTGTGTGTGTGTGTGTGTGTGTGTGTGTGTGTGTGTGTGTGTGTGTGTGTGTGTGTCTGTGTGTGTATTTGTGTCTATGTGTTGGTATGCTTTTATATGAATATATATATATATATATATATATATATATATATATATATATATATATATATATACACACACACACAGACACACACACACACACACACACACACACACACACACATATAGATATAGATATATATATTATGCACATATGACTGTATGACAAATATTTGTAAACCTATGAAGCAGCATCAAGACAAAAACATATGCAGGTAAAGAGGCTTCATTACAGAGAGGGATGGCAAAAAGACAAAATTAAGAAGCAAAACAACATGCAGTGAGGGACAAACTAAAACTACAGACATAATTCAGTGTAAATTATCATCAGTTATAAAAGTGAAAAAAGGACATCACACAAAATACTATGCAGCTAAGGCAAGTCGCACTGTATATAAATGAATATAATTTAAGTAAATCATAAACTCCTGCAAACCAATATCCCACTGACTGTTGAGTCATAAAGTGTAACAAGACTGTTTATTAGCAAAATAAAACATAGATTGGTACAATAACTCACATTTTAATGCACAGCTCCCTGAGCTACAATAAAGCTTTGTCCTTGGTGGTTTATGGTGCAAAACGTCCTGCTTACACATTTTCATGATACATTATTGTGGAAGCCCGTAACTAGAGCTTACAGCCAGGCTTTTAGCTGGTAGAAAATATTTCAGTCCACTGCCACAGCATACTAAAAATGTTACAAACCATTTCAAATGCGTGCTGCAAGTTTTATCAATATTACTTTATTCAAAAATAATACTTTTACTCTCAGACAACCTACAATTGCTATAAGTAAAAGTTACCAGTATCGTCTTTTACAATCCAACATTTTCCACAGTTTTGTTCCAGAACTTAAAAATTTGGAATACTGCATGTGGAATTAGATCTCTCAGCTGCTTTTGATGGCTGAGCATAGCATGTTAATGATATGTTATTCACGTGTGTGTGTTAAACCAAATAAATCTACAAGGTGCAGATGTCGCCCAGGAGCATTGGAATGCTTAAGTGACTTCATCAAAGATATAAAAAATGATCATCATACTGAAGGATTTCATAAAAACAACAGGGCACAAAAAAATATTAGAACAATGACTTGGACATCAGAAAAAAGAAAGAGGTATTGCCAAACTCAGGGAGTCTATGATTAGAAAAATAACCAGAGACTCTTTATATGTATTAGAGATATTTTGGAAATTCTATGGAAATCAGCATAGAGTGGCGGAATGGGGAAACCAAGAAAAGGCACACATGGAAATATTTATGGAAGATGTAAATATGCGAAGGTTGGAGGAGCATGAAACTAAAGAAAAAATAGCTTAGACAGGAGAGAATGAGATAAAATGGTGATGTATAATCAATCAACAGAGAAGTCTCCAGGAATAGATGGTATTCTTGTGGAGGTTTGGAGGTTAGGAGGTAAGAAGGTGATCAAAACCTGGAGAAGGTTAAGTTTAACAATATTTTAGAAGGGGGTATATACCGGCATCCTGGAAGAAATTTGTGGTGAATACACTACCCAACAAGGGCAAAGACCCTTTAAATCCAATGTTATATAGACACATTTCAAGTATGAACCATGATTAGAAAGTTTTCATGTCTATATTGGCTAAGGTCTTGTCAAAACTCAAAGATATGGATGAATGTGGTTTTGTGGCGGGGAGGCAAAGATTTAACAACATATGGAAGCAGAGTGCAAGAAGACCCTGCTATTGCTGGTGGGTCTAGATGCACAGAAGGTGTAAGTTAGTTAGGATTTTATGACTAGGTAGCATTTGCATTTCCTGACAGAATAATGGGGTTAATTAGGAATATATATGAAGGGGCAGAGTCACTAATCAAAGTGGGAGGGTTCCTACTTGACAAGCTGTGTTTGACCAAAACAAAAAAACAGGCAGTGGTGTCTTCTTTTTCTTTATTTGCCTTGCACTTGGAGCCACTGGAAAAGAAAATAAGGGACTTACAAGTTCAAGGGTATAAACTACAATTGCACAAAATCTTACAGTAAGAGTAGATGTCCTTTTTTCACTGTTGCTGTATTCATCACCTCTGGGATCTCCTGCCAGGGATAGCCCAAATAGCCCAATGTCCAGCCAGTATACCAAAGCCTTTATTACCTAGGGAGCCTCATAAATTAGACATATACTGCCTGTGCAAGCAGAGGACATAAAGGAGACGCATGTACACTCCCATCTCGGAATTGAAGTTCCCCAGGAGAACCAGGACTCTCAGTGGGAAGGAGGACATGGGCATCCACAAAAAGGGAGGAAGACAGAGGAAGAAAAGGATAGGAGTCTCTCAGCTAGTACAAAAATACCACCAGTGCAAAAGGAAGAGAACAAGGGGCAGGAGGGAGAAAGGAGTGACAGTGAAAGGAAGGACATCTGCTGTTATGGTAAGATTTTACACAACTGTACTATGTCCTTCCATTTCATTGTTGCAATATTCATAACCTCTAGGACAGTACAAAGGCCACAATTAAGGCAGGGAAGAGGAGGACAAAGAAGATCCCTCCACAAACCCATCCATGCAGGATGGTCTTAGCAAAACCTGCCCTGGTCCTGGAAATGACATCCAATTTGTAATGTTTAGTGAAAGTGTGATATCTATGTACGCTAGATGTAACAGCTCTCTATACTAATACTCCCCATTGGGCAGGGCTATTGGCTTTGGAGTAGTGGTTAAATTGTGCTGCCATTTATAGCCCTGTATTTAATACATTTTTTGCTATGACTGACGGAGCATGTTCTAACTAAGAACATCTATTTCTTTAAGGACAAATGTTATTTACAATTAACAGACAAAGTTATGGGAGCATCTTTTGCCTGCATTTATGCTGATCTGTTCATGGGCCATATTGAGGAACAGATTATTTATGATAACAGCCACAACATCTCATTAGACATCTGGCATAGATACCTTGATGAGTGTTGGCTTGTGTGGAGATCTGACCCTGAATATTTACAAGAATTTCTTGAGTATTTAAATAAAAACAAATGGGGCATTAATTTTACAGTATATTTTCATCAAACAAATATAGTTTTTTGGATGTGCAGTTAACTGTTCAGTATGATGGGACTTTGGCAAGCAGAGTTCATAGGAAACATCCCAAGAGTAACATGATTTTACATGCCAGCAGTTGCTGTCCTCATCATATTATAACAAACATTCCAAAATCTCAGTTTTTGAGGTTATATAGGATTTGTTCTTCTGAACATGAGTTATCTAGTCAAAATTCTGACTTGATTGAGAGGTTTAATAAAAGGGGCTATCAACATAAACAAATAAGTAACATCTTAAGTATGGTTAATGCCTTAGAGCTGACCCAATTTTTAAAATATAACACCAAGGAGAGTCGGACGCAACCTCTGAGGTTAGTCACTAATTATAGTAACAATACTTAATTTTTCAGGGATCTGTTACAAAGATATTTGGATATTCTATTGACAGATGACTGCTTGAGGGATTTGTTGCCATCAAGATGTTTGTTTTCATATAGGAAAGGCAAAACAATGGGAGGTTGGTTTAATTACTACAAAAAACAACAGCTTCTAATTCTAGTTTACATCAAATTACCATGGAGGGTCAAGCTTTGTTAGGCTGTTACCCTTGTGGTAATTGCAGTTTTTGTAGGTATGTGTGTAAGAGCAAGAGTTTTACATCAAAAAATACTTCTGTTGTTTTTGGTATTCATATCTTCGGACGCTGCAATTCCGATTGGGTTACTTATTTAGCCACTTGTATATGCTCAGCATTTTATGTTGGGCAAGCTTCTCATCCTCACAAAAAAGAATTTCTGAACACTTAAATTACATTAGATGTGGATGTAGTTCAAATGTTTTGTTTAAACACACCATTCAACATTTGTTTAGCCAAGTTCAATTTTGTTATTATTGACAAAATAACTTTGGATAGAAGGAATAAAAGTGTTTGGCATTTTTCATTAAATAAGAAAGAAAACCTGTGGATCATTAACCTGGGGGGTTTGTTTTCACCTGGGCTGAATGATCATTTGTGAGTAACCAATCACTGAGCTTTTTGGGTTTTATAAGAGGTGGTATTTGCTTTTTGAAAATAACACTGATGAAGGGGTATATTGCCAAAACCAGCTTATTCTTGGCTTTTGGAATAACTTTATGGCTCATTGACTAATGTGTGTTGGCCTTTTTTGTTTTTCATTTGGATTCTTTTGGTCATGTACCTCATCGTAGTGGCATGGGATTCCTGTTGTGGAAAAACAACAGAATAAACAGAGTCTGAAGAGAAAGCATTCAGAAGAATGACACTGTGAGACAGGTGTTCAGAAAAGAAAGATCCAGGACAGACCTCCAAGACCCCTCTTTCCTGGAGACCAGAAACATCTTGGAATAAAAACCCAAACCCCTCTCAGTCCATGGAACCAGCTTAATGGTATCCTGGTCCAGCAGACCCTGCAATACCCTTGGAAAATGAGGAAATTGTTCTGCATGGGGTTGAGAAATACCAGAGAAGGAGGGAAGGTTTTCCATGTCATGAAGTAACCTTGCCAGGAGAGAACTGAGGTGTCCGTGGTAATCAGCTGCCAAACTGGGAGAGACAGTAAAAGCATGAGGGACAAAGGAACCTGGTCGAGAGGAAGGGAGGGCAGACAGTCAAGTGTTGGAAAAGACTGCTTCTGTGGTCTGGGTGTTTGAGTAAGCTTATCAGAAAAAACATGCCTAGGAAGCTTCTCACCCTTGGAAGACTGTCAAGGTCATCTACACAAAAAAGCAGTCTTACTAGGATACCACTTCTGAAACTTGCAAATGGCTAAGACAAAAACACGCTTGAAATCTTTCATGACTTTACCTTGATCCTGCAAGGTCTTGAAAAGCTCAGCCACAGAAGTGCCAAACATATTCTGGTTATCCAAGGGAGCATCCAGAAATTGTGGTTTGATATAATCTGACAAGGGCTGAAAGTGCAGCTAGAAATAGCACCTCATCAGAGAGCCAGAGGCAGCAGCCCCAAAAGATGCATCAGCTGCATCATAGCTGTGTTTGATAGCGTGACAGGCAACCTAAGAAATAATAAGGAGAGAGAGCTGAGGCCCTACCATCAGAGTGAGGCATATTGGAAACAATCTTCCCAGACTGGGAAAGAAGCGACAACATGTATCTTGTTGTATGAGTCTGGTAACTGATGGCCCTGAAGGCTAAAGGACTCAAACAGTATGTCTTCTTACCAATCCTCTCCATGAATTCACCATCCTTATCTGAAGGATGGAGCTTGGAAGAAGGCAGCAGCATATAAGGCTTATCAGTATATACAGAAATCACTGCAGGATCAGATGAAGGGTACTTGTATAAGAACTTGTAGGCATCTAGCACCTTATAGAACTTATCAGGTTTCATGGGAGCTGAAGGTTGATAATGCAGTGTCAGAAAAGCAGCAGAGAAGGTATCCAAGACAGCAGTTAACATAGGAGGGATAGCAGAAGGTTTAGGAGTGTCCATTTGAAAGAACTCATAATACCTCTTCTGGATGTCTGATACTTAGGCGCAATCCCATTTGAAATGCTTCATAATATGCTGGACTGTGTCACCAAAGGAAAGCTCCTCCAAAGGAGAATCATGACTCACAGATTCCTTTTCATCAGACCCATAGTCTAAAGGTGAAGGCAATTGAGATGAATAGGCTAAGGAGTCAGCATCAGAGTCAGAATCCTAGTCCGAAGACTGTGGGTCCCTAACCTTCTCAGGGGAAGAGGCCAAGAACGTGCAGTAACTGAAACACACTGAGTAGGCTTCAATAGCATCAAAGCACTGAACAAACCTTGAGTGAAGTCCTGACATTCCCTTTGTGGATCCTTGGGAGCTGACACTACATGTTTACTTTTCTGCCGTTTCTTCACTGGCACGTCCACTCTGACAAAACATGGTGATTCAGACTCCTGCCTGGATTCGATTAACATATCTGGCACCTCTTCCCTTACAAGGATCTGAAGAATCCCTTTTGGCCCCTCAGAAATAATCAGTCATAGTTCCTTTCAACATCCACTGTGGATGTCTGCAAGGGCTCTGTGGATATGCAAGAAGCACGTTCCATGCCTCCCTCCAAGAAGGTAGCGATGGAAGAAACTGAAGGGAATGCTGGACTGTCCTTTGAGTTCTCACTCACTGCAAGAGAGATGTCCAGTGGAGACTGGACAACAGCAGACTCTGGCCTAGACCCCTTGGCCTTCTTTTTGAGTTGCAGCTGTACTCGGGGAGAGCAGATTCTTCCATGGTACCTTGGTCCAAAAGCTTGAGACATTGGTTCTCAAGGTAAATGGAAAGGGAAGAAAGACAGGAAGGGTACACAAAGTCTTGGGAACAAAAGCCTGACAGTCAGAAGACTGAGTGTGTTCATGAGACACACCTAAGCAAAACAAGCAACTATAGTGGTGGTCATTATGGGGAATCTGACTCCCACACTGACGTTTCCCTTTCTTGGATGACATGTAACCAACCTAATAATGAAATAACAAGAAAAGGGAACTCCAACACAGTACTTACCTGAAAGATGTATGCTCAGTATAACCAGCAAAGTGAAGGCCATTTGGACCAATGTACAATAATGGCATTCAGACTGGCGGTAGCAAAGTTCTGAGTTGGGAGCGTACATATGTCACCTTTATGCCTTACACTTCCAAGGGGAGCATACGTCTGATGTATGACACTCCCTAAGTAACAAAGGCTTTTGTATATTGGCCAGACCTTGGACTATCCTTGGCAAGAGATCCCATAGGTGATAAATACTGCAACAGTGATATGAAAGGACATCTGGTAAGTGGCGCAAGTAAAAACAATCTTTATTTGAAGATGACTTTATTTTGTACTTGATAAATCCTGAAAAGGATATCTCAGTGTTGTGGAACATTTTGACAGAGTTTCATTTTTTCAGGTTATAAAATAAATGAAAATAAAACAATGTCTACATCAGCAAACTATGTGAAAACACATGAATTGATTCAGCAATACCCATATTTATGGGGGCATGGTAAGATAAAGAGCAGGATTCAATTCACGAAACCTCTGTGT
Source organism: Protopterus annectens (assembly GCF_019279795.1). NCBI lineage: Eukaryota > Metazoa > Chordata > Ceratodontiformes > Protopteridae > Protopterus > Protopterus annectens. The sequence goes on from NC_056725.1 coordinate 1,137,052,144, forward strand.
AAGAGTTAATATGTCTTACACAGAGGCTGCAGTCTAACAGTATGACGTCAGCATGCCATGCGTATTCATGACGGCATGCTGAATCATACCCTAGGCTAACACGGTCCATGTAGGAAAGTAGGGGGCGTGTCCGAATGCCGAGTTCTGCAAAGGGACACACCCCCAGAAGAGTCAGAGTCCTGAAAGTAAACTCCCACGAGTGAGTCCGCGGAAATGTCAAGGAGCACAACACCACACATGCCCCCACAGACTATAAACCCAACTGTAATGTAAAACGGAAAAATAACAGTTTATTTATTTTTTTAATTTCCAAAATGTTTGCCCGTAGTTGCGCTCGTTTGCGTGGGTATGCCCTCCGCTCAGCCACAGTTAGCAGACAGTAAAAAGCATATAAGATCTAAATATGCAAATTAAGTCAAGTAGCAATAGTGTAGCGGTAGAGACGTTGGCAAAAGAGGAGGTAGTCACGGTTCGAGCCCCCACAACATCATTCTCTATTTTTAGTTAAATAAGCATGAAACAATCCCCTGACATACATATATATATATATATATATATATATATATATATATATATATATAAATATAAAACTATAATTTAAGTAAAATGTAATGAAATGGGCCATGTATTTTTGGAGAAATCCGACACAATAAAATATAAAAAAGAGATTATGTGCCCATAGCTGAGCAAGGCTTCAAGAAGCCTAATATGAGTGCCCATAGGAGGGCAGCGCTGTAACAAGCTTAATATGACTGCCCTCAGGTGAGCAGCGGTTTAACAGGTGTAATATGAGTGCCTGGATTTGAGCAGTGCTTTAACACGCTTAAAATGAGTGCCCGTAGTTGAGCAACGCTTCACACAGCATAATATGAGTGCTCATAGCCAAGTAACATGTTACCCAGCGTAAGCCGTTTGCACGGAGCTGCGCACCATGCCAACCAGCTTACCGGTGGGCAACGTTGAGCAAGCTGTATCAAAGCCGCCTTTACACAGACACACCTCCTAGCCTGTCTAGACAGTAGTAAAATAAAAAAACAATGCCCAGGCTCGAACCTAGGATACTGTGCATCATAGTCAAAGTACTGAACCACTAAGCCATGATAGTTGTACTGAGAAATGCAGTATTAGCATATGTATAGGAATGAATGGAAATAGAAGCATGACAAAGCAGGTTTTTTTAAGCTGATAAATATCCAAAATGGCCAATCACAGATAAATGCGGAAAAACGGGCATATATAAGCCCCATAGGTGGGAATACACAGCATAACTGATTGTGGTACTCATTTGCAGTCAGGATGGCAGGTGCAGGAGAGGGAAGTCGCTTTAGAGCACAGAGGTGGGGTGTTGAGGAGTCAAAATATATGGTTTGGCTCCTAGTCCATGATCATGAGGCACAAGTCATGCAGGGCCAAGTTCACTGGGGTGCATACAAGGCAGAGGCGTGGAACCGGTTGGCACATGATCTCACCAGTGCCGCAGGCATACCAAGGACTGGTGAACAGGTCCGTCACCACCATGCAGACCTGAAGAGACATAAGCAGGACTAACTGAACCATTGGATTCAGGAGGCCCGGCAAATGCCCAACGCCCCACTACTGAGTAAGTATCCATGTAATTAAGTATGTAAGAAATTATCCTAGCCTATAGTATGGAGATGTATGTTACAATATTACATCATTTATATTACACCTGCAGGTGTCCGTTCCATGAATCAGCGAGCCTATGCTGATAGGCTGGTGAGGTTGCGCCACCAGGTAGGTTAGTAATTATTTTGCTGGAATTGTTATAGAATATAAGTGAGACAGCTTGTAAAAGAGTTAAATGTTGTTACATATTAATAAAGTTCAAATAAGCCTAGAAGAAAGATTCTGCTAGTACTGAAAGATTAGATAAGTTATGTAGCCTGTAATCCAGAAATAAACATTAAACAAGTCTCAAATAGAGAGTCTTCACCTGTATTGTAATATCAGATAACTGCTTCAGCCAGAAAATGAGTGGTAATCAATCAACAAAGGATAGACATGTGTCAAATGCATCCCTTTTAAAATCTGCCATATGAAATAAGTGAGTCAGTTGGAAAGGATTGTTGTAACCCAGTAAGAAATGTTAATAACGCCTAGAATTAAGTACCATCCTGAAATGTAAAAATAAAACAAGTGAGAGTGTGAGAAAGAGGGTATGAATCTACCAAGAAAGCTGTAATAAGACTGGAATAAAGTTATATTGCAGTGAGTACATAATGAAACGAATGAGACAGCCACAACCAAAGAGTGAAATGTGTGTAATAAATTACTGAACCTGGAATGTGTCTGTCCCACAATTTGGATATGTTGCTGTACCCTTGCAATATGGAGATAGTATGGTTGTATGAAATACTGAACATCCACAACTGTCTAGAGCCATATAAATCAAATGTAGCAGGATGCTGTACCTGAACACAGCCAGATATGAACATGTATGAATAAAAATGGAATGTATATTAATGTAGCAGTAACATTCCCATCACCAACATTCCTAAGGTTACATATAGGAAACTGTACTAATATATGTAGGGGATATATACTAGGAATGTACAACATATGTATATGTAGTTTAAGTTGTTAATGTAATATTTCGTCACCCTACCCTGTTTTCACAAATGATGCCATTCCACACCAAACTGGGTATGTGTATACACAATTAATTCCCATGGTCATTTGTCCTGTTGGTTCATACATATCTGCATGTACATTGATGCATGTGCCCTGTTCACATATCCAAACCTGATGACCTGTTGCCACCAATCAACCCTGCATGCTGTTGGAATGTGTACTGTTGTTCTAAATATGCATGTGTTATGCTTGCTGTTCAATGTTCGGAATTCATGGGTGTTTGGTTAATGGGATTACTGATGCATGCTGTTACAACTAATTTTGAATGGTATTTGTTACTAACCCAAAATGTCATAAAATACTGCCAAACATAGGACAACAGGGAAGGCGGGTTCCAGCGGACCCACCTCTCCCACCTCAGCTGGTGAGTGCACCTGGCACCAGTACCCAGGTCGGAACCTCCTCCGGTGGCCCTGTGCCACCATCGGGTGGAAGCGCTGCAGGGGATGGGGCTCATCCCCCCTCTGCAAACATGGCCGGAGGAGAATGTCCACTCACCCTCCATAGTGTCCGGTCTGTGGTGCATAGCGAGATCAGGCGTTCTGTGCTTGATCCCCTATGCCAGCTTGAGGCGAGGGTGGCGCAACTCACAGGTGTGCCTTCCCATCCTATCCAGCCCCCAGCACAGCCCCGGCCTGGGCAGTGAAGGCGCAGTGGTAACTGGCCATGGGTGGGATCTCAGTTCCACTGTTGCCATCTGTGGGCTCATGGGCTCGCAATATCCAAACATCCATTCCCGTCATTTGTGTTTCCCCCCACATGTGTCATACTCCGCCCCTGTATGCGTCTTGTTTGTCTTGTCTGTTAACCTCCGCAACCTACCTCCCCAAATATACCTACTTCCTGTTAAGCAAAGCAAAAGGTACTAGTGGAAGAAAACGGCTCCTTTTTTCTTTTTTTAGCAGCTTTATTAACAAAAGTAACGAACCAAGCAGCAACACGTAGTTTCAGCAAAACACTCCAAACACATTAACGCTATGTCTCCACACCTGCGTTTTCGTTTGAATACACTTCCTCAGATGCACAATACTACAAGCTCTTCCCCTTCTGCTTAAATACTATTGCTGATTGAATGATTAATCCTAATGATACAATAATTACTTAATTGCCATATTCTTCATGTATTATACTAAAAATCACATTTACAAAGTGCCTTCATGTCTACCCTTAAAATCATGTTACAATTTATTACATTCCTACTCACAACATTTTATACTATAATTAATTACCAACTTTTATTCATAAAATTCAAAACATTAAAATTTCACATTTTATATACAAAAATCTACACATATAAAATATATATACCATATATATCTACAAACATACAACTAAGAAACATCCAATGCCCTCTGGTGTCTAGATGAACACATTACACCCACTGTTTTCACAGTTATGCCCCAACTTTATACACTTCAAAGTTTACCCTACTTCCTGTACCTGACATTCCCCTCTCACCTGAAAAAAAAATAAAAAAAAGGGCACTCTGTTCCCACAAAAAAATTACGCCCCATACATAGGTGCCCATTTTGCAGACATGTCTGCTGGACATGCCAATTGATAATTACAATTGGCTGTATAACATATTTTGTTGGCCTCACCCCTCTCTCAGGGGTGGAAGGTTTCAAATTTCACACCAAATTACACACATATGCACAGCTGTTGCTGATAAAGAAATGGGCAGCTATGGGCCTTCCCTATATCCTTCCTGCAAATCCCGAGCTTGTTTTCCTACTGTCCTACCCTCTTTGTGCCCCTTTTTCACCACTTTCCTATCTCCCCATTTTCTTTTCATTAAAAGAAATTAGCGAGGGTGTTAGTGAGAGTAAGCACTTTTACGCAGTAGTCAGTGGGTGTGCACTTGTGTGCGCATAGCTAAGCGACTGTGCGCATGCGTGAGCATCGCGCAAACCAGCACAAACCCGCTTACAACTGCTTAAAAGTGCCTTAGTCGCTCTGTATGACATGGCCTGTGGTCTGCTCATCAGCAAAATAAAATACCCCTGTCAGTCTCGAACCCCAGACCTTGGAAACACTAGTCTGCATGAATTACCACTGAGCCACGTCAGAGATACAAGAACATGGTGCTGAAAGAAATATATCATGAAATATAAGGAGAGAATGTAAAGGGAATATAGGAAGGCCATTACACAAAGCTTGTTCCCTGTATGTTTAGTGGCAATTCTTGTGGAATTGCATTACATGAGTGTGATAAGAGAAACAGCCATGCTAGTACGTAATAATGTTACAGTAGCACCTTACAAACCACACATGGTATCAGAGCAGGATAAACACCACCATATTTGAAAAGGTATGAAGCCAGACATCCCAACTGTGACTGATTTACAGGGATGTCCTTGATTTGTCAAAAAATGTTACCTGTGCCCCACTGACTCCCTGTGAAATGTACTAACAGTAGGCAGAAAGGTGGGGAATCCCACGTAATGTTCACCATCAATAAGTTAAAGTAGACACTACTTGCATGTCAGAAATGGTGTAGTAATACATATGTTCAAAACACACACAGTCCCCACAGTCACAACTGCAGAATATCTGAAATCTATTACGGGTGTATCCCACTGATATGTACCTTTTCCTGAGGCTGCTCAAATATATACATGAGAGTATCTGAGGCCTGCAAGTGTCAGAAACACACCGGCATATCAGCCTGTCTGCTGTTACACACTCTGCAAATAGCTGTAGAATTACTTCCACAAGCACATCCTCATGTAGGAGTACAATGCAGAAATATCAAAGGATGTAGCCATCTAACAAACTAAGGACAGTATAGCAGTTTACAAACACTGCATGTGCCTGATATTCATAACTATTAGTACAAAATACAAGACCCTACTACTGCTCAGCAGCAAAATAAGATACCATTGTAAGGGTCAAACTCCAGACCTTGGCCTCACCAGACTGCATGCAGTGCCACCAAACCACAGCAAACATATTTGAATTTACTGCTGAAAGAAATATAACATGCATTACAAGGAGTGAAGGTAAATGAAAAATAGGAAAGCCATAGCAACACATTCCAGTAAAGAGAAATATCAGGCCTTCAAGGAGTGAATGTAAAGGGAAAATAGGGAAGCCATAGCAACACATTGCAAGAGCTACAGTTGTATACCAGTTAATCCACAAGTCCCACAGGAAAGTACATACTCCCATGTAAACAGTGTTAGCATTAGCAGGTGTGAGTTAACATACACACTGAGAAGAATGAACTGGAAGAAGCAACAGTCAGGTTTCAGTACAACATGCAATTCAGTGGCTACAACACAACCTTAGATATGAGAGACATACCAACCTTCAGACTGACACAACAGTGTCCACAGCAAACCAGCATGGTCCCCACCTTGCAAAACTGAAAGGCCTACGCCTACCTAACCTAACATTTTATAGCAGTGTCCTGAAATCACAGTGAGAACTGCAATTACCACACAGCAGGCTGCATGCAATTAGTAAATGCTGGCCACCAATTGGCGCAGAGACCATCACATGCACATGTGCAGATACCTACAAAAGCAGCCTGTACTGCCAGTCCACACATGCAATACTTTCATTGCAGTGACTGGAGGGAGAGAGAGAGAAAGACAGACAGACAGACAAACAGACAGACAGACAGAGACCCCAAAAAAAATAAAAAGCAAGGCAGCAAGCCAGCAAGCAAGCTAGCCAGCCATCCAGGCAGCCCACCAGCCAGCCCACCAGCCAGCCAACCAGCCAGCCAACCAGGCAGTCAGGCATCCAGCCAGCCAGCCAAACTTAAAAAGCTGTTAGAGACAAAGGTAATGTAAACTACATAATCTAATAATCTACATACTGTGAACCCTCTATATGTATATGAAGATGTGCATAGGGCAAGGGACATACTGCAACCGTTAGCGAAGGCTGGACATACATATGTAGTTGAAGGTTACTATGTGCACATATCAATGTAGGTTGTAGTGTGTGGCATTGAAAACAGCATGCAGTGCAGGTATATGTCATGTGGTGGTGAACTTCTGTAGGACTAAGCCAGTGAGGCCTGCTACAGCTATACGGCCTGAGGACAGCATAATGCATTCTGCACAACACTGTGCAATATCATTACAGAATGGTATGTCTCACAACTGTTACAGAAGTGACATCCCCACCATGAAAGGTGGGCATTCTATGTGCCAAGATGTGCATGTAGTTGTACAGCAATGGATGTTTATAAGTATGTGTGTATGTGTATGTATATATATATATATATATATATATATATATATATATATATATATGTATGTATATGTACATAGAGAGGTATGTATAGATAGATAGACATATATAGATAGATAGATAGAATATGTATATATATATAGATGTAATAGACACATACATATATAGATATATATAGATACATACACATATACAGATAGATATGAATGTCTATAGATATGTATGTATATGAATATATCTATATATATATATATATATATATATATATATATATATATATATATATATATATATATATAGTGAGAGAGGGACATGGGGGCAGATGAATTGCAACAGCTGCCTGGTGACCAAGGCATGGACTGAACACCAGTGTGGATACAGGAGTACCATACCCCATTCCAAAACACTTTAACCACTAACTACCACATAGGTGGTTGCCTGCCTACTACTGGAGGTGTCAGAAGCGAACATGGGAAACAAGTGTATAATAGCCTCCCCTTTGATATCCACAAATATGCCATACCCTGGACTAAAACACCCAGCATTAACAAACAAGGCTCCTCATTAGTAGATGTCAGACATACCCCTGATGAATGTTATGGAGATAGGTAATATGCCGTGTGAGTCACCTCTGTGTAACTGTTTGACAGGAGCAAGTACAATCACATTACATGTGTCCCAAGGGGCAGGGTAGCATAAGGCTATGCTGCCGTAGGCCCAGGGCCAATAGCATAGTACCTACCTAGGACACAATGCACACACACAGGTACTCAGTGCAATACCAACTATGTGAGGTGGAATGAGTGTGACACTGACTGTGTGCAAGGTCTGTAATGGTGTGATTGCTCAGCGTGACTTCGTGTCTGTCATGGTAGTCCATGTCCTTGGTGTGAGGCCAGAGAAAGATGTGTCAGTTATTGGGATACTAACATACTAGATTGCCATATGTTGTGCAGTAGTTCCCTGTGTACGACTGCGGTGTAGGTAGGGGTATGGCAGCAAAGACTAGGGTGGATTACCAGTGAAACTGTAGATGTGCATTGCATGCATTGCATGGGATGACAATATTCTCCATCTAGTAGCTTGATACATACCCCCAGTGTGAGGTTGTGCAGTGTACCTCAAACAGTGTGCCAAGTGCTGGTGTATACTAATTTGTTGTATGGAGTGTGGCAGGCACTGTCACATAGTTGTAGGCTGAGCACTGATATGTGGTAATGTATATGTGTATCCCCTGATAGACAGACAGATGCTATATATGGCAGTTCAGTGATATCAGTACAGTAGAGTATTACGTGTGCCATATGACTTGCTCACATAATTATCTTTTCCTTCCAGGGCGATGGTGCATCACCACAACCCATGTTATTCAGCTGCAGCGGATGAGGAGATACACCAGAGCCTGGTGCGGGATTTCAATACACTGTTTTCCAGGACCAGCCAGAACCAGCAGGAGAGGGCTGCACTGTGGCAAGACCTTGTCCATCGGGTAAATGACATAGGCATGCATAACCAGACATATGAGCAGGTATGCCATCACTGCAGTGATTTAATTAGAAATGTCCGTCAGTGTGCGTCTGATATCCACAGACAACAGCTTGCCACAGGTGGTGGGGTACCTATCCATCCCCCCCTCACCAGAGTGGAGGAGCTACTCCTAAGTGTTGTGGCTCCAGGCCAACAACAACAACATCCACAGACGTGTCATGATGGAGGCTGGAGCCACCCAGCATGTGGACATGGAGTGTGCAGGTAACATGCCATATCTGTAGTTGACTGTTCTCTGCACTGGTAGTTTATGCATGTGTGAGATGTGTACTGTGTGTGTAGTTGTTATCCTGCCTATTTTTGTGCAAGATTGATATTCTGACTATCATCACTACACCTGTGAAAGCCAACTGTTGTACTACTGTACTGCAGCATACTCACAGTATCAATGGCACAGTTGTAGCCACTGACAATAACTCTCTTATTTGTGCAGGTCCCTCTGGAGTAACAGCAATGCAGCCAATCCATGCTGGTGAGTGTGTAATAACAATACTATTAATAGTAATAATAATATTAATACTAATAATACCCTCAAACAGTATTGTGTATGTGTTGGATTGCAGGTGTGTGTGTGTTTGTATCTGCTGTACTGAGGAGTGTGCATGTGTGCATGTGTGCCCATGTGCCCGTGTGCATGTGTGCATGTGTGCCCGTGTGCCCGTGTGCATGTGTGCATGTGTGCATGTGTGCCTTTGTGCATGTGTGCCTGTGTGCCCGTGTGCATGTGTGCATGTGTGCCCGTGTGCCCGTGAACATGTGTGCATGTGTGCCCGTGTGCCCATGTGCCCCTGTGCATGTGTGCATGTGTGCCCATGTGCATGTGTGGTAACATTGTGTACACATTGTAAACTGTGTTTCCTGTCTTCCTCTCACAAGTTCTGGTGTTGCTCTGTTGGCGTGCAGCAGGAAACCTGAAGCCACTGCAGGTGATAGTGATAATGATGATACATGTGTAATGGCACAGGGAGGTGTGACAGGGTCTGTTGTTGGTCAGCCAATCGACAGTACACAGCAGTCAACCCCATCAATGCGCACAGTCATCCTGCTGATACATCCATTGTCACTGCAGATACAGCCATTGTCACTAAACAGTCACAGCCCTTAAGGCCAAACACCATGCCAGACACACTTGTAATAGGTGACTCCATAGTCAGACACACTGACGTACCGCTCACCAGACTGAACAAGGAGAGGGTCACAGTAAGCTGCCTGTCGGGAGCTAGAATCCACCACATAACACAAGCACTCAGGTCACTCCACAGCAAGTACAAATATGACTCAGTCATTGTACATGCCGGTGTGAACGACCTGAGACGCACTCCCTGGACTACATGAAAAGAGACATAGAGGAGCTCTCTGATTATGTAGCCCAGGCCGGTATGACCCTGACCCTGAGCAGCATCTTACCCTCACCAAGAATGATGCCACAGTACAAAGACAAAATGATCAGTTTTAACAATTGGCTTAATTACTGGTGTCATTCTAAGTGGATCCAATGTCTGTCTGCTTGGGATGACATGCTTGACAAGCCACGCTGCTTCGCAAGGGACGGCTTGCACCTGTCACCCCTGGGCTTCCAGATATTGGCCAAGGCTCTTGCCACCCCCATATTGCCTTTTTTAGGCAAGGCTCAAAGGACAAACCTACCTCCCTAGAAAACACAAATGGAAAAAAACTAAGGGTAATGCTGCTCAATGCCAGAAGTCTAAGCCTCAAGATGCATGCCCTCGAAGCCCTCCTCAGTATGGAGAACATCGATGTCTGTGCAGTGACTGAAACCTGGTTCAAGGCTCCTGAGAGCACCCCAGCACTATCAGGTTTTACCTCATATCATGCTTTCCGGCCCCAAAACTTGGATCGAACCATAAAAGGAGGGGGAGTATCCATATTCATCAAAGATACCCACACCTCCAGGTTAGTTGCAATGCACGAAGCATCGGAGACCATCCAGGTGCAACTAACCATAGGCAAAACTGCCTTACAGTTTGTAGCATGCTACAGACCACCCTCTCAAACTCAGGAACCCCACACAGCCTTCCTGAAGACACTGGAGAGTATGAATGTCTCTCCAAATACCATCATATTGGGAGACTTCAACTACCCAAACATAGACTGGGAACATTACTCAAGCCCCAACACCCTAGCCCAAAGGTTCCTAGAATTCATAAACTCAAATGCAATGGAACAACTGGTCACCATTCCCACAAGAGGAGACAATATACTAGACCTGATCATCACAAACATGGGGACAAAATGCTCCACACGAAGTATATCCCTCTTTGGTAAGATCAGACCATAAATTAATCTCACTGGAAATCCACATCCTACCCCCACCCCCTGCACAAAAGACCACAGTGAAGAACTTCCCAAAAGCCAACTTCACACTTCTTAAGACTGAAGTGGTATCCTTCAAGGCCCCTGGGCCAGTGGAAACCACAACCCACACTGCTGAATCCTTTGCAAATGCCTTCTACGGGCACCTTCAAGAATGCATGGATCATGCAATCCCAAATAAAACCAAGACCCATTCCCCCAAAGGCAGGCACCCGGTCTGATGGACCCCAGCCATAAACAAACTCTACAACAGGAGGAGGAAGCTACTACATGACAGAGCAAAATCCCTAAAAGGGAAGGCATCTCTGATCAGTACTAGCAAAAAACTACGATCACTCATAAAATCATCCAAGGCCAACTTTGAGAGAAAAATCGCAAAAGACACAAAAGACAATCACAAGGCCTTTTTTAGCTATGTTAGAAACCTGGGTGGAAACTCCCAGATATGCTCAGAGTTAGTCCAAAATGACACAAAATACACTGAACCCACTGACATTGCCAACATTCTGTCAGACAGGTTCAGTGCAAATTTCTCCTCCCCCTCCCCCCCAAAAGGAGAAATAACTATCCCAGCAGAGTGTAGCCTCCCTAACATCTCACATGCCCAGGTGAGAGCCACCCTCTCTAAAGCTAAAAACGCAGCATCAATGGGACTGGACGGTGTCCCGGGCTGTGTGCTACATGAACTCCAAGAGGAACTAAACCCACACATAAGGCTGCTGTTTAATCTTAGCCTTACTACAGGATACGTACCCAAAGAGTGGCGTACGGCGACAGTGGTACCACTTCACAAAGGCGGTGCTTCTACGGACCCTAGAAATTACCACCCCATAAGCTTGACGAGCCTGGTCTGCAAAGCTATGGAGAGGATCATTATGGAACTCATAAACAAAGACATTGGGAACCTACAGACATTGGATCCTACCCAATTTGGCTTTGTCAAAGGCAGATCCTGCCTTTTGAACTTGATCGACTTTTTTGAAACAGTCACTAAGGCCATTTATGAGGGTAAGGCAGTTCACACAGCCTACCTTGACCTTGCAAAAGCCTTTGACACAATACCCCACTCGGGCATCATAGACAAACTCACCAGCTTAAATGTAAACCCATATGTCACAAGATGGGTTGCAAACTGGCTCAAGGACAGAACCCACAGGGTCAGAGTTGCTGGAGCTATGTCAGACTCTAAGCCAGTCACAAGCGGTGTCCCACAGGGCTCAGTCCTGGGACCCCTCTTGTTCGGCATTTATTTTTCCGAGGTACAGGCAAACATAGGAGGATTGTGGCTGACAAAGTTCGCAGATGACTGCAAACTGGGCACCATAATTGATACTCCAGCGTACACAAACATCCTTCAGAGAGGCCTCATAGAAATGGATAATTGGTGCCAGAGCCATGGCCTTAAGCTGAACACCAAAAATGTATAGTCATACCCTTTGGGAAAAACAAGGTACCCACAAATTACCACATAGGTGGTAATCCATTAAGTACGGAAGAGGTAATCAGGGATCTTGGGACCCAGGTTGACAGTAACCTCTCATTTGACACTCACATTGCCAAAGTGGTTAGGAAGACCTTCTATATTGCCCACCTTATCATGAAGGGTTTCACATCTAGATCAAAAGAGGTCATTGTGCCCCTGTACTCTTCTTTTATCAGGCCAATGATTGAGTACAATGCCCCATTTGGGATGTATCTTACCCGACACCTGCAGCAGTTGGAAAGACCCCAAAAGTTCCTCACCAAGAGGATAAAGGGTCTTAAACAAATGTCATATGCTGCCCGACTGAAAAAACTCCAGCTCTATTCAGTCGCATACCGCCTACTCAGAGGTGATCTGTGCCTGACGTACAAGGCCATGTCCAATCCGGAATTAATGGACATGTTCCACCTCAGTAAATCCAAATCCACCAGAGCCACGAGAGCAGGAGACTTAAACCTCAACACAGAAATAAATAGGACGTGCTGGAGGGACAGATTCATAACCCAGAGGCTCCCTACACTCTGGAACAGAATCCCAATCCATGTTAGGCAGAGCCCCTCACTAACTCTATTCAAGAGAAATCTTGACGAGTGGATGGGAGATCGTAGGTTTACCCCAGGGGTCATCTCTGTGTCACTACTAGATAGAGGCACAGTAAACTAAACCCTAAAAGGGTGTAGTATTCTCATCCTAAGGGGTGGTGAAAGCCACACACACTCTGGCTAGGTTTATAAATGCCCTAGGGCAGATAGCCTAGTATGAACCTATGAACCTATGAACCAATGTCCTTAGCTGAGGGACAACATAAAGTGGGCATTGACCAGGGTAATGTGGTATCAGTGGCACATGCATCCCCTCATAGCAGCCATGGCCAGAGTCCTGACATGGTACCACACAGGCAGATGTCCAGAGGTTCTCGTGGGAGCATCCGTGGTCGTACTGCCCCTGTCAGACGTGCCCACAGAGGTCTTTCAACCTCAGCTATGTTCCGGGCTGTAATGCAGGCACAGGCACGTATGGAACGGTACACCAGACAGAGTCTGAGGAAGCTTAGAGCACATCACACTGCTATGAATGACACTATGCGTGACATTGTGGCTGCCATCCATACTGTCGGCGAGGTCATTGATAGACGTTGGGGGGACACATTAGATCTCTTCCACAACTTCATGTCCATGAGCCAGGGCAATGCAGGACGGTTGAGGCATTGACGTGGATGTATGCCAGCAACATCAGCAGCTGGCAGTCGTCGCGGATGGCAACAAACACGCAGCCGCTCCCACAGTGCCAGTACCAGCCCCAGCAATGCTGGGTCTGTGCTGTCATCAGACCATCCTAGAAGACCACGTGCACGTGGCTCTGGACAGCCCCAGCAGGGACATGTGTCCAGTCAGCAACCCTCTGCTTCTGATGACAGTCCCAGTCTGGCTTAGTACCTGACACTGTCCGTAGCACCCCTGCCAGTACCATGTCCATGGCCAGAGACAGTGATCTGTATGACCTGGCAGGTACAGTCTATTGCTGTCCACAAACACCCGTATATGGCAGCCATGTGGTGGAACTGTGTGCATGCATACACACATGCATAATGCTAACACCTAGGGCTAACACATACACACACACACCGCATCAACATTGCCCCATGTTGTATTGTTGTCCCTCACTAACACACACACACATACATGTCGATTGGATGTGTCAATGGCAGACTCTGGCAAACCAAGTACACACCCTGTGCATATGATGAAACTGTGCCAACTCCTGCAATCTGTAACACTGATGCAGGAGCAGGATAGCATGGTGCTGATGCACAGGGTGACTACATAGCACTGTAGTAATATTATCATGTTGTTAACAGTACAGTGTAATGATATCATTGTGGGCATATCCCAGCATGCCTGATGCATTAACACTATGATTGTCATTGTAGTTTATTATACACCAGTGTTAATTCCAAAAGTGTAATGTCTGCACATGTGCCACATGGCAGTTGTGTCTACCTGTGCCTGCATGTGTTGTGGACTGGACAGTACATGTGTGATGTTTGCAGCACACAGTTGCAGGTGTACATTTGTGAACAAGGTGAAGTTGCATTCTCTGCATGTAGATGCATAGTGCACACATGGCAAGGGTGACATGCACCATGTGACACAGTAGTCATACATTGTAGTTCATATTGGTGGCCACTTTGTGTTGTACTACAAATATATCTCACCTGGGGTCACATGTATGTATGATATGATTTGATAGTATGCTGTGGGTCATACGGTTTACCAATGTCAATGGTTTGCATTCTGGTGGTAAGGCTCAAAACACAAACCCACCTACATAGGTATCACAAGGGATAAGAAACTAGAAGTAATGATACTCACTGCCAGACATCTAAACTGCAAGATGCATGCAGTCCAAACCCTACTCAGCATGGAGAATGTTGATATCTGTGCAGTAACAGAAACCTGGTTCAAGGCTCCCAAGAGCAACCTAGCACTACCAGGTTACATCTCATACCATGCTTTACAGTCCCAAAACATGGAACTAACTATGAAAGGGGGTGAGTATCAATAATTGTCAGGGATACCCACACCCCCAGGTTGGTGCCACAGCATGAAGCATCACAGACTATCCACGTGCAACTAACAGTGGGTAAAACTGCCTTCCAGTTCATAGCCTGCTACAGACCACCCTCCTAAACCCAGGAACCCCACCTGACCTACTTAAGAACACATGAATATATGAAGGTCTCTCCAAACAACATTATATTGGGCGACTTCATCTACCCACACATAGACTGGGAGCATTACTGTAGCTCCAACACCCTAGGCCAAAGGTTCCTAGAATTCATAAACTCAAATGCTATGGAACAACTTGTTACCACTCCCACAAGAGGGGAAAACATACTGCACCTGATCATCACCAACATGGGGACTCTATGCTCCAGACCAGAAGTGTATCCCTCACTGGTAAGATCAGACCACAGAGTAATCTCACTGTATATTCACATACCAACCCCAGCCCCTGCCCAGAAAACCACAGTGAAAAAGTTGTCTAAAGCATATTCCACACACCTCAAAACCGAGACAGAGGTGGAATCCTTCAAAGCCCCCGGGCCTGTGGAAAATACAGCCCACACTGCTGAATCCTTTATAAACGCATTCTATGAACACCTTCAGGAATGCACAGATCATGCAATTCCAAATATAACCAAGACCCAATCCTCCAAAGACAGGCGTCCTTTCTGGTGGACCCAGCCACATAACAGTCAACAATAGAAGGAGGTAGCTACTACATGATCGAGCAATATCCCACAAAGGGAAGGCATCTCTGATCAGTATTTGGAACAAAATACGGGCACTCATAAAATCGTCTAAGGCCAGCTTCAAGAGAATAATTGCACAAGACACTAAGGATACTCACAAGGCTTTCTTTAGTTATGTTAGGAATCTGGGTGGGAATTCCCAGATATGCTCAGAAGTAGTCCTAAATGACAAAGAATACACGTAAGCCACATACATTGCCAACATTATTGCTGTCAGGTTCAGCACAAATGTCTCACTTCTGTGTCACTATTACACAGAGGCAGAGTATACTAACCTGGAAAAAGGTCATAGCAAAATACATTTAAAATGGGTGGCGAAAGCCAAACACAGTCTGGCTAGGCTTATAACTGCCCTAGGGCAGATAGCCTAGTATGAACCTATTAACCTATTACATGATGTATCCTCCACTGATACACAGATGTAGGAAACCCAGTGTCAGTGACATCCCTGCAGTACTACACTATACCATGTAGCCATTCTTACTGAGCCCCACACATCCCTGGGAAGAATACTGTTTGCCATATAGCAGTCTCACGTACATGCCAACACACTGGGGATATGTTCATCCACGGCTGGAAATGCATACAGTGGCCTACAATGCATTCTGCACATGACACACATGACCACCACAAGGGTATCATACAGACAGATACCTGTTGTCCAAGCCATTCTCTATTACTGTAACACAACTGTAACTTTGTCATCAGCATGTACTTAACATAGTATTCCAATAGTACCATGTAGGTGGCAGCACCCATCATGTAGAACGGGTAATGGTGTGTACATATGGACAAGTGTTTTCTTGTCTATCCTGTGACATTCACATTTCCAAAGGTATTGTGCAGTCCCTTGGTATATCGCCTAAGCAAGCAGGTGTCTTTATGCATATCAGCAACAGTTTCCATATACCTACATTGGATGTCAATTACTCACAGACTTTGCTGTGTTATAATATGTGTGACATATACTCCAGACATGAACCCTCACCCACATTAATATATCACAGCTTTCATGACTGTGTGTCACCCAGTTGGCCTGGGACACAGATCACTGCAGTAGCCTGCATTGTCATCAACATGCATGTATGGCGTACGGTCTGGGAATCTGCAGCACATGCTGGCAAAGGTAACAACTGTATTCATATGAGGCAGGCTTCACACATAGGAACTATTGCAGGTCACAGGTACATATCTTTATGTGGCACACACATACCTGATGTGTGCATTGCAATTACTGTTATAAATATATGTCATACAATAATAAAAGCAAAACCACCACACATTGACAAACTGTGTAACAAACACACACATGGCTTTTGTAGGATTCAAACCCCTACCTAACTATGTTATGACACTTGAGAGAGACACATTAGCACAGCGTGCTATTTACATTACTGTGTGGTGTTTCTTCTCCTGCTGTACTTATAGGGTGCTGACATCATCAGTCTTTACAAACAGGAATGTACATCATGTAGTGTGTTATTCCAGTTGTCAAAAGGGACATTTCTTTCAAAGAGAATAGCACACATCCTGCCCCCCCCCCCAACACACACTGAGCATTTGCAGTATTCAAACCCCTACCTAACTATGTTATGACACTTCAAAGAGATGCATTAGCACAGCACACTATTTGCATTACTGGGTGGCTTTTTTTCTCCTGCAGTATTTATAGGGTACTGACATCAGTTTTTGCAAAGAGGTATGTACATCTATTACTATCCCTCAGTATGGGGGATAACAATATATATGCATTAACAGACACCTATTTCAGGGTCACATATGCACATCAGCACTGCCTGGTTATGTTTTATACCATGCTTCATGAACACAGGACTTGTAACACACAACACAACCAGGGAGTGTATCCATATACATCACAGATACACACACCTCTGGGTTGTTACCACTGCACTAAGCATGACAGGCCATACATATACAACTACCATTGTGCAAAACTGCCTTTTGGTTTGGTGTGTAGTTCAGACCACACACCCCCCCCATATCCAGGAACCACACTTGGCTTCCCTGGGAACAGTGTAGGATATGAAGGTGTTCACATACGCCATTACAGTGGTTAACTTCAGGTACAGGAATATTGACTGGGGGAACTACTCAGGCCTCAACAACATCACCCTACAGCCACTACAATTTGTGAATCCATGTGCTATGGCAGAACCAGTCACCACAGCTACAAGGGGGAATACATATTGGACCGGATCATCACCAACATGGGGACTCTATTTTCCACACCAGAGGTAGACCACCATTGTTCAGATATGACCATAACCAACTTTCCCTGGACGTCCATATCCCATCCCCACCCCCAGGCAAGGAAATCACTGCTAACAAAGTATTTCTCAAAAGCAGACTTTGTACTTGTGAAGACTGGGGTGGAATACTTCAAAGGCCCTGTGCTGGAAGATTATACAGCCCAATCTGCAGAATCCTTTACAAATGCATTCTATGAGCACCTGCAGGTTTTCATTGATCATGCTATCCCAAATAAAGCCAAGACTCCTCCACAACAGGAGACCTGTCTGGTTGACACCAGCCATATATAAGCTGTACAACAGAAGGAGGGAGCTAATACATAACAGAGCAATATCCCACAGAGGGAGGACATCTCTGAACAGTATTGGCAGGACACTTCAATCCCTCAAAATCATCACTTGCAAGTTTTGACAGTGAAATTGCCCAGACACTACAGATAAGGCTCCCTTCAGTCTGGAATTGAATCCCAATTAATGTTAGACATAACCCCTCGCCAACCCTCTTCCAGCAAACTCCAGCCACATGGATGTGACATTGCAAATTCAACCCCTGGGATCTCCACTGTGTCCCTGCTTGATGGAGGCACAGCAAACTAGCCTTAAATGGTGCCTTCTGTGACCTACTTTACAGAGGCACAGTAGGCTACTGTACTGAAGAGGCAGACGCCAAATACACTCTGGCTAGGCTTATGTATTTCCTATGGCAAACAGCCTAGTATCGACCTCTGCACCCATATGTTTATGTTTGGGATGCACAATATTTGTTGCTGATAAACTGTTTGCAGGTCTTTATTGCCATAGCTTTCCCTGTTTCTATGAACAACTTGTGTATCTGTGGAAGATGTTTGATCATGGCAGGGTTCCGGTATATTACTTATGTCTCTGTTGTCATTTAACTGTGTGCACTGGGCAAATTGCTGTATTGTGGGAGGTTCCTGGCTTAACACATACAAATGCCAGATATGTGTGGCCGACTGCTATACTGAGACATGGCCTAAGTGTGTGAGCATGCCCAGTTCAGGCTTTCCATGGTTTGTTGCCTGACATATGTCTCATTTATCAAAGTGTGTGAGCATGCCCTGTGTGACCTTTCCATATGTTGAGATCTGAGGTCCACTACATTTGTGGTTGTGTGCAAACTTGAACAATATTTGACATTTATAGTGTGTGTGTTGGAAGTCATGTTGTGTTCTTACTGCCCAACTGCTTTGCGTCTGAACCCAACAGGGATTATGCTGTGCCTGCAGGGTTTCCATGGGACAGTTTGCATACACTTGTCAACATTCTTTCATACTGACCAAACACTGTGATATTGTCATAGTGTAGTGGTTCAGTCCTTTTACTCTGGTGCACAGTATCCTGGGTTTGAGTCCCATCACTGCTTTATATATTCATACTGAGCACAGCAGACTAAGGTATGACCATGTTGCATTTTGTTCAGCTATGGCCTACTTAAACCAGGCTTGTCCAACATTACTAGTGTATTCCGCAACTTGGGTGGACATTGACAAACACTAGGCTATGTGCCCTAGGGCATTTCTAATCCTAGTCAGAGTGTGTTTGTCCTTCAACACACATTTTAACTGTAGTTTGCCATGACATTTTTCAAGGTTAGTATACTGTGCCTCTGTCTCACTGTGACATAAAAGTGATGCCCAGGGTAAACCTACAATCTTCCATCCACTCATCAAGATTCCTCTTGAAGATAGTCAATGAGGGAGTCTCTGGCTAACCTGGACTGTGAATTTACTCAAGAGTGGAGGGAGATTCTGGGTTATGGATCAATCACTACAGCATGTCCTAATTATTTCAGTGCTGAGGTTCAGGTCTCTCATGTGCATAGCTCAATGGGATTCAGATTTTACAAGGTGCAGCATGTGCATTGATTCCAGGTTGGACATGGCTTTATACATCAGGCACAGATCACCTATGGGCAGCCAGTATGCCACTGTGTGGAGCTGCAGTTTGTTTAATCAGGCAGATTTGGGGTCTTTCCAGTTGTTGGAGGTGTCTGCTAAGGTACATCCCACAAGGGGCATTGTACTCAATTGTGAGCCTGATGAAGGATGACTGAAGAGGCACGATGACCTCCCTTGATCTAGATGTGAATAACCTCATGATTAGGTGGGTATATGACATGTTTTTATAACCACTACGGCCACATGGTTGTCAAATGTGAGATTTCTATCAACTTGTGTCCCCAGGTCTCTTATTACTTCTTCTGTACCTAATGGGTTACCACCTATGTGGTAATTGGTGGGCACTTACTGTTTTTCCAAAGGGGATGACTATACACTTTTTTGTATTTAGCTTGATGACATGGCTGTGGCACCAGTTGTCTGTTTCTATGAGGCCCTTTTGTAGGATGCTTGTGTCAGCTGGAGGGTCAGATTTGGTGCCCAGTTTGTAGTCATCTGCAAACTTGTTCAGACACAGTCCTTCCATGTTGGCCTGTACCTCCAAGAAATATATACCAAACAAGGGGGGTCCCAGGACCGAGCCTTGTGGGATGCCAGTTGTAGCTGGTTTGGACTCTGACATGGCTCCAGCATTTCTGACCATGTCAGTTCTGTCCTTGAGCCGGTTTGCAACCCATCTAGTGACATAGGGGTTTATATTTAAGCTGGTGAGCTTATCTATAATAACCAAGTGGGGTATTGTATGGAAGGCTTTTGCAAGGTCCAGGTAGGCTGTGTGGACCACCTTCCCCTCATCAGTGGCCTTGGTGACTGTTTCAAATGACTCAACCAGGTTTAAGGGGCAGGATCCGCCCTTAAGAAAGCCACACTGGGTAGGGTCCAGTGTCTGTAGTTCCCCAATATCTTTATTTCTGAGGTCCATGATGATCCTTTCCATAACTTTGCAGACCATGCTAGTCAGGATTCTGGGGTGATAGTTTGCATGATCCATTCAGGCACCACCTTTGTGGAGAGGGACCACTGTTGCTGTACACTGCTGTTTGGGTACATTTCCTGTGGTAAGGCTGAGATTGAGCAGTAGTTTTATTTGGTGTTCACTTCTTCTTGGACTTCATGCTAGATGCAGCCCGGGGCACCATCTGGTCCCATTGATGCTGTGTGTTTTGCTTTAGGGACGCTGGCTATTACCTGAGCATCTGCGATGTCAGGGGGCCAGCACTCTGCTGGGGTAGATATTTGGCCTTTTTGTGGGGGGGGGGAGAAGGTGTTCATAGAATGCATTCATAAAGGGTTCTGAGGTCTGGGCCATATTTTCCACAGGCACAAGGGCTTTAATGGATTCCACCTCAGTTTGGAGGAGTGCATAATTTGCTTTACACATGTTTTTCACTGTGGTTTTCTGGCCAGGGACTGGGGTCAGGATGTGAATATCCAGTGAGATTACTGTATGGTCTGATCTTACCAGTGAGGGATACACTTCTTGTCTTGGCCATAGAGTCCCCATGTTGGTAATTATCAGGTCCAGTATGTTTACCCCTCTTGTGGGAGTGGTGACAAGTTGCTCCATAGCATTTCAGTTTATGAAGTCTAGGAACCTTTGGCCTAGGGTGTTGGAGCTAGAATAATGCTCCCAGTCTATGTTTGGGTAGTTGCAGTCACCCAATGTAATGTTGTTTGGAGAGACCTTCATATTTTCATGTGTTCTCAAGTAGGCCAAGTGGGGTTCCTGGATGTAAGAGGGTGGTCTGTAGCAGGCTACGAACTGGGAGGCAGTTTTAGCCACTGTTACTTGCACGTGGATAGTCTGTGCTGCTTCATGCTGTGGCACCAACCTGGGGGTGTGGGTATCCTTGACAATTATTGATACTCACCCTCCTTTTGTAGTTTGTTCCATGTTTTGGGGCTGTAAAGCATGGTATGAGGTGTAACCTGGTAGTGATATGGTGCTCTTGGGAGCCTTGAACCAGGTTTCTGTTACTGCACAGATATCAACATTCTCCATGCTGAGGAGGGTTTGGACTGCATGCATCTTGCAGTTTAGACTTCTGGCATTGGGTAGCATTACTTCTAGTTTCGTATCCCTTGTGATACCTATGGAGGTGGGTTTGTGTTTTGAGCCTTACCTATTCAAGGCACTATGGGGGTGACAACAGCCTTTGCCAGTATCCAAAAGCCAGGGGTGATAGGTGCAAGCCATCCCTAGGGGAGCATTGTGTCTTGCTCAGCATGTCATCCCAGGTTGACAGGCATTGGATACCCTTTGACTAACAACAATACTTAAGCCAATTGTTGTAAATGATCATCTTGTCTTCATATTGTGGCATCATGCTTGGTGACAGTAGGATGTTACTCATGGGTCATCAAGTTTGCATATACTACATGGTGTTACATTGCTTAACACATGGCAATCATGCCTCAGGTGGTGCTGCAGGGCTGCCTATGTTGGATGCACATACTACACTCCCTGTACATGTTTGAAAGCAGGTTGTGTCAACTTAGGCATCCCTTTTACCATATGTGTGAGTCAGACAGAGGTATCATTTCCAGGGTTCCTACTGAGCCAGTGTATGTGCTATACGTTGCCTCTTTGCCAAGGCCAAGACATACTGGGCACGCCTCCTTCTGCCTACTGGGGCAGGCTCAGGTTGTTCCTACTCCGAGTCATGCTCTGCCTGTGATGGCCTTGGCAATGGTGGGGGTTGTTTGGGCCGGGCCTATGTTGGTCCTGCTGCAGCTGTTTTCACAGAATCATATTATGTAGCATAGCACATACCATGACAATTTGGGTACATGTAGTTGGTGAGTACGGCAAGGCTCCACCAGATGTGTCCAGGCACCGGAACCGTGATTTTGAGCAGCCCAAACACACGCTCTATTACATTACGTGTTCGTGCGTGTGCCTCATTATGGCGTTCCTGTTCAGGTGTGTGTGCATTTCTGATGGGTGTCATCAGCCACGGCTCCAGTACATAGCCAGCATCCCCCAATAGGTGACCATGTGGGATGTCCCCATTGGCAAATGTCTGGTACAGCTGAGTCAGATGCGAGATATAGGAATCATGGTAGCTTCCAGGGCAGCCATAACACACATTCATTATTATGCCCTGGGCATCACACACAACCTGGCAGTTGATGGAGGGGAAGCCCTTGCGGTTAATGTAGGCCCTACCCCGCTCACCGGCTGGTGCTTTGATGCGTATATGCGTGCAGTCTATTGCACCCACTACCTCAGGGTATTCCGCTATTTGCTGGAAGAGATGCATATTGCTGGCCAATACCTCACAGGAATTGGGGAAATATACATGATCACCGACATGTGCTGACATGGCATCCAGGAACTGGTGCAGTACCCTGGATGCTGATGCCTGTGATATCCCCATCATATCACCAGTTGGTCTCTGGAAGGTACCTGTTGCTAGTATTCTTAGGCCAACACATACCTTGGTTTCCACTGGGATGGGTTCCCCTCTGTTGGTTCTGTGTGTGAGGCGTGGCCTGCACAGCTCAACAATTTGCTGCAGGAGGTCTCTGTCCACTCTATAGCGCTCCACTATCTCCAGCTCATGTAACACTGGTAGGTGACCCTGGGCCTGTACACTCTTCTCCGTCTCCTCACTGTGGGTTGTCCGGCAGCATTTGCATTGTCACCACCCTCAGCATGTTGCATATGTCGCCTTATAACAGCTATGGCAGCCCCTAGCATTTTTTGTCTGAGTAAAGCTTTTTCAGTTTTCACTTCTAGTAGCTTACTCCAGTGTTGCAATGTCTCTTGAGAGACACATACTGCACTGTTGTTTGCAGAGTTTTCAGTGCTGGGCTGGGCTACTGTTCTGCCTGTGTAATTGCCTGATTCTGATTGTTTTCACCTGCTAGCTCTGCTAGTATTCCCTGGTAGCTTCCTACAATTTGTTGTGCTTCCTTTTTTCTGTCTGTTTCCTCAGGGGGGAGCAATGCGCATACAGGGGCAAACACGCGCACAGCAGCTAACACGTGCGCACACATGCTTAGATGGGCTACAACTTGCTTATTTGGGTTAAAACGCGTGCACACCAGGGCAAACACGCTTACAAGTCTTTAAACAGGCTTCTACATGCTTAGTCCGGTGTAAACGTACGCACTCACGCTTACATGCTCACACTCCATCTTACTCGGGCTTCCCAGCGTGCACACATGCGCATGCACGCTCAGCAAGAAACTTTGGTGTTATCCACAGTGTACACCTTCCATTTCTTGGTTTTCCCTTGTCTGCCTGTTGACACACCTCTTTCCATGATGTCTGACAGCTTTCACATGCCACTCTGCTCCAATGAGCTTCACTTCTTTCATACATACCCCCTGTGATGTCACCTATCTCCTACTCTGTTACTCCCCTTATCCTACTCCTACACTCCAGGGAATGTGCTCATATGCTATGTAAAAGTGTGATTCAGTATCCTAACACTCATTTACATAGGATTGCCTACTAATGCTTAGTTACGTCTTACACTGAGCTTCCCTCCTTAGCAACCCCTACTCGGTGGCCATGTTGTTTTCAGCCTGCTATTCCCTTACATTGTAAATTGATGGTTTTCATAAAACCCATGTTTGCGGGTTTTAAATTTTTATTTTTCTGTTTTTTTGCAGTGCAGCCCATTTGCGGGGCACTGCGCTACGTTTAAACATCGGCAATCGCCGAAAAAAATAAACATTTTTATTTTAATTTTGCATGTGGGTACATTGCCAGTGGCCACATATTTGGCCATTGGCATGCTTCCTGGAACATATGCAACCTTTATTTGGAGCTGACAAGGCTCCATTGTGGTATTTGCAGAACAGTACTCAGTTGTCAACTGAGTACATTTCTGCAGCTAACACGGCTCCTACACAGACAGGTTTGTGCTTCCTGGATCGCAAATTTACCTCATTTGCATGCCTTTCGGCTGCAAGTGAGGTACTTTGCATATCACAGCCCTCTCCGTGTAGGAGACGTGTTAGGAGCTCTCTTACATGTCCCTACAGGCTGTTCGTGGATCGCTCATCGGACATGATGGCTGCATGGAGTCTTACTCTACTCTTAGACTCCGTGCAAGCCATCGTGAATCTGGCCCAAAGTATTTAGGTGTTTAAGTTAAAAAGGGGATTCTATTATAACAACGAAAAATATGTGGGAAGAGACTAAACAAAAGATAATACAGAAACTGAGAATATGGAAGCTGTTGACTATGATTATAAAAAATAAGGTAAAAACACTGAAAATGTTTAGTCCATTTAAAACTATATAGAGATCAGGAATATTTGTATCAAAAAGAGAAGAAGCTGTAGGCAATAATTAATAAAGAATTTGTAGGAACTTATTTGGGAAGGAAATAAGGCAAGAGTTAAGTGGGATAAGCTGTTCCTCCCCACAAAACAAGGTGGTTTATGATTGCTAGATTTGAAGGAATACTTCTTTAGAGCTACACAATTAAGGCTCATATATATATATATATATATATATATATATATATATATATATAGCGTTTATATTATGCTGTCAAAAACTCAAACTGACAGCGTAATAATCGACACGAAAATGTCGAAACCCCCAAACATCGAACACACACAAAAAAAAAAAAAAAACACCCAAACACAACACAAATTGCTCTATGCAGGGGGCAAGCCCCCCTACTCCCCCCACACCCCATACTACTTAAATATACCAACTCCGAGATTGGACTACATTGCACTAAATGGAACTCTCCCCTTACGGAGATTTCCGTTTACACGTGCAATGACTTTTGCTTTCGATATTTTGGTGTTGACAATATCAGCTTCGATATTGTCGGCCTTCGACAGGGTGAAGTAGACCCTATATATATATATATATATATATATATATTTATAAAACACAAGCAGAAGGCAACAAATAAAAGTAATAAGAAATTATGCTGAAACAGGTGGAGTTCAAAATAAGAACAGAGTAGGATTTTGGATGCTGGCCCTTAAGGAGAACTAGAACAGCCAAACAGCACATTCCTGCAATGGGGTCAGGCCAGGCCCAAGGGGAGGATGGTACCCCTGTTGTAGGAGGAAGTAGCAGTCCACAAAAAACACAAAAACTGATAGGCCAAAGAAGAGCCATAAAGACGATAAAGTGGACTATTGAGGATAGGAAAGAAATTGCGTACTGTTACCATTATGCAAAAAAGCCCAGAATTTCCAGACACAAGATATACAAAACAATTAAGACAGAAATTAGAGGAAAGAAAAATACTTCCGCAAGAAAAAATGTCAGAAGCTTCAAATGAAAATTTGTGTTCATGATACAGCAGATTTGTGAAAAACAGTATATAGATTAAGAAACCTTGACCTGTTTGGAAAAAGAAGCATCTGGGGAAGTGCAAAAATATTAAGAACAAAACCAAGTGATATTTGAAAAGTATAAAAAAGAAATATGGACATGGGAAAGAAAGAGAGATTTGACATGGTGTGGTAGTTTTGCAAAGGAGAAAACCAAATTAATCACTGTGAAGAAGGCAGCCACAAAGATATTCAAAGAGAAATACAGGCAAAAGCATCCAGATATGGAAAATGTCACAACAAAAAATAACATCAGAAAGATGGAAAAAGAAAATAAGATTAGTAAAGCAGAAGTTAAAAATCTTATGGAGTGCCTGCAAAGTGAAGGAATTGGTGTAGAAAATCTAATTCAGAAAGCACCACAACAGGCTAGAGTAATGGATATTCAAATTAAGGGGAAACCAGTGGAACAGGAAGCAATTGGTCAGGTGCCATATGAAGATAATTTGGAGCCTTCCACAAGAAACCAGTTTAAACATTCACTTGAAGCTAGACAGCAAGAGAAGGAACAGGAAACTGTGGAAACTCTGATGCAGTCAATGTTGAGGAGTGATAGGCTAGTGAGTTCCTATATGACAGAGCAATGGATGACACAGGATGAAATTGAAGAGAATGCGCCACAGGAAGATGCTATAGAACTTTCTATAGAATGCCTGCAGGAAATGGAAAATAAGGGATGTATCCTTAGTTTGGAAGACAATCAGCTAAGAGAAGAGTTGCTTGATTTAATAGACATAGACAGCTACATCAAGATCAATGAAAGAAATAGACTGCAGAAGGTTAATAAAACCCAAAAAGTCAGAAGTTTGATAAAACAAATGAACACAGTAATTAGGATGTTCATAGAGACCCATGTGATATAACAGAAGTAAACAGGATATATTACTGTGCAGCTAAATTAATAACTGATAAAGTTCTACCACAAGAAGACTGGATAGTGAGGGAATGGAAGGGGAGAAATTGAATACCATCATGGAAATATTGAATAGAGAAAACTATAAAGCAGTTAAGACAAGAAGTATCACTGTTAGAAGATTATAGAAGAGGGAATAGATCAACAAAAATACTAAGAAAAATAGATGTGATAAAAGCAATGCACAGTATTAGAATAGACCAGGATCTATCATGCACTATTGCAAATAACAAACTAAAACTTTCAGCACAGGCGGAAAGACTTAGAAGATACGGAAATAAATATAAAGGCAAAGAACAAAATAAGCAATTTATTGATGATCCAAAAAGGTTTTATAGAGAATTGAAAATGTAAAAGGAATTGAAAGACTGGCAAAAAAAAAGAAATAGATACATTTTGGAGAAGTATCTATGAAGATCCTGTGGAACATAACAAATATACTAAATGGACAGAAGAAGTTAAAGAAAGAAGAAGAGGTTCAAAGGTACAAGATATGAAATGGGATGAAGTAACAGCCAGAGAGATTGAAACAAAGTTATGAAAAGCCTCTTATTAGAAAACCCCAGGCCCCGATGCAGCACCTAATTTTTGGCTGAAAGTATTAACATCTTTGCTTGAAGATTTAGCCATGAGTAAGAACTACTTATATGCACACCTCAAACAGGCACCAATCTGGTTAACAACATGAAAAACAATGGTCCTACTTAAGAGTGAAACTGCAAGCTACCCTAAAAATTATAGACCAATAACCTGCCTTCCAACGACGTATAAACTATACACGGGGACTGATGCTGACAGAGTTTATAGTCATTTAGAAGAAAACTCAATTATGGCAGTAGAACAAAAGGGCAATAAACGAAAGTCATATGGAACAAAGGATCATTTATTTTTAAATAAAGTCATAGCGGAGAACTGTAAAAAGGGGAAGAATCTAAGTATGGCATGGATTGACTACAAAAAAGCATTTGATAGTATCCCACATTCATGGATAAAAGAGTGCTTAAAAATCTATAAGATACACCCCACATTACAGTGACCATAAAGGACAAATTATTATCCCAGGGATAAAAATTCAAAGGGGGATATTCCAGGGTGACTCTCTGTCACTGCTACTATTCTGTCTTGCCCTTAACCCATTAAGCTGTCTACTTAACAGCTTAGGCCATGGCTATAATTTCAGTCCTAGAAAACAACGAAGTGTAAAGACTTCTCATCTTCTCTTTGTCAATGATTTAAAACTGTATAGCTCATCAGATGAGGAACTGAAAGCACAACTGCAAGTTGTCAAAACTTTTTCAGATGATATAAGAATGTCATTTGGTCTTGATAAATGTGCAAAAGCAACCTTTAAAGTAGAAAAACTGCAACATCAGGAAAACATCAGTTTGGGATAAGAATG
The DNA here is from genome assembly GCF_019279795.1 of Protopterus annectens. Taxonomy (NCBI): domain Eukaryota; kingdom Metazoa; phylum Chordata; order Ceratodontiformes; family Protopteridae; genus Protopterus; species Protopterus annectens. The sequence continues at coordinate 1,137,080,502 of NC_056725.1, forward strand.
TGATATAAAAGAACTTGAGCAAGAGGGACTGTATAAATACTTGGAAACTGATGAAGGATCAACAATAAAACATGAACAAATGCAAATAAAACTTAGTAAGGAATATTTCAGAAGACTTATATTAATTCTGAAAACAGCACTGACATCTAGGAACAAAATTCAGGCTATAAATAAAGTTTCTCTTCCTGTCCAAACTTACACTTTTGAAGTGATTGACTGGCCCCAAAACATGTTGGATAGATTACATAGGAAAACAAGAAGGATGCTTCATGATCACCAAATGATTTATAAAAATCAGTGCATACCAAGATTATATATTCCCCGTTCTGAAGGAGGGATGGGCCTCCTTGAAATCGATTATATGTATAGATCTGCAATTGTGGGACTCCACACATATCTGCTGACCTCACAAGACCCAAAAGTAGTGAAGTTTTGAAACATGAGGAGAATAAATCTAAGATGACTTCTCTGCTTAATTTAGCAGAAGCATATTGGAATCAAACAAGAATGGAAATCAAACCAGAAGTGGATAAAAATAAGGCAACAACTGAATGTGCCAAAAAACAAAAGAAAGAATATAAGGTGGAGGACCAGATGAGAATGCAAGAAATGTGGAAAAAGCATAAATATAATTGCAAGTATAGGAAACTTCTGGAAGAACCTTATGTTGATCAGCAATGAATGCAGGAATGGTTAAGGAGAGGTGAATTCAAACCAAGAGATGAAAGGTTAATATTGGCAGCGTTGGTTTACAAAGTCCATTGAAGATGCGGAAGAAACAGACAAATGTAGGTTTTGCAAAACCAAATTGGAAACAGTTGCACACCTTGTTCCAGGTTGCAACATACTAATGGCAGAAGGACTGTACACTGAAAAGCATAATAATGTGGCAAGATTGTTGCGCTGGGGATTGTGCAAACATTATGGTATTGACATGGCTGAAAAACACTGGAAACATGAGCCACAAAGCATCACAGAAAATGAAGTTTATATCACATGGGACCACCCATTACCAACAGTTGAAAAGATAGATGCTAGAAAACCGGGTATAGTGGTTCATGAAAAGAAGACAAGAGTACCATTGATCATTGAAATTGCCACACCCAGTGACTACAATTGCTACACCCAGTGACTACAGTGTCTTGTGTACAGAGAGAAACAAAGTCATAAAATATCAGGATCTGCAGGCAGAAATGAGAGCAATGTGAAAGAAAGATCCCCAGACAGTTCCAATAGCAGTAGGAGCAACGGGTCTTACAAAAAAGAATCTACAATCATATTTAGATATGCTACCAATCCATGTAACTCTGTAGAAATTGCAGAAAGAGTCATTACTGGCACATTGCAGGTGCTTCGAAGAGCACTTTCTGGCTGACATCAAAGATTGAAACAATACTAATTTCATGAACTTTAATCATGCTTTGACTTAGGAATGGGGTCCATTCCCGTCATGGTATTAGAAACCCAAAAGACTTGGAGAAATTAAAAAAAATTATAGTTATGAAGTAAATTAAAGTATTTTGAGTTTGAAGCCAAGCCAACAGAAGTCTAAAAAATAAGTAAAGAATAGAATCCCAAGTCTCACAAAGTTTGTTTAGGGCTTTCATCTATTTAGTAGACTTCAGCAAAACAAACTAATAAATAACAGACAAAATTTAAATAATACAATCAAGTGATCATGAAACATCAATCCATGAACTACCTAACAATGACCTATATTTTTTTTTCTTTTGTGCCTCTAGCCTTAACAGATATTTGATGGAAATAATATCAAACAACCCAGGGGGTATTTCAGCATTCAGAAGCAACTGCCACTCAAGTTCTTTCTTTTCTAATAGGGAGCTTACATTACCACGCCCTTAAATCCAATGTCACATTCTAATGAACAAAAAAGGATATATTTTTTTTAAATCTGAGATTATTATTAAATGTCTGTATAAAACATTATCAAATATCTTCTTTTTTGGTCATGAATATGATTAGAAATTTTGGCTCAAATGTCTAGTCATCTTCCTCACATAGTATTCATCACCGGAAAAGCACTTAGCTAAATACACCATACCGAAGATAAATGGTTGTGTTGCATTTTACAACCAATATTTATAACAGTTACATTGAGATCATTTTTATATATATCTAAATTGATGGCAAAAGCTACATTTATAAGTACTATTAGGTTTTTGTGTTAAACGCATGGCTATATACTCCTTTTGTTCAAGCATGTTTTTAAATGAACTGCCACCTTTATGAACAAAATTCTGCTTTTCACCCACTAAACTGAATAAAAATGTCTCTTTAAAATGTTGTAATTACTACAGACCACATTTTTATTGTTTAGCTATCCACACAACAGTCAGCAACTATAACATTGTTGAAATCGTTTATTAAATCATTGTTGGAAGTCATTTTAATTCCAGTGTCAAAAATAGGTCTCTACAATGTGTTTCTGTTTGTTAAATCTTCTGCCAAGATTTTATCAACAAAGTTTGAAGTATAGCATCTACTCACAACAAGTTTTGTTGTAACTGCTACTATGTTTATTATAGTTTTAGTTTTCTCTATCCTTAGTTAATAAATAATTGTTGCTGTTTTGCACTATTGCTGTATTATTAGATGCTATGGAGTGGACCTTTTCTCCTCGGGCCTTTGCTGAAAACAGGCTTTTTTTTTGCCCAGTCAGACTTTCCCAGTAAACAAATGTAAAATAAAATAAAACATTCATTTTCCATTCAAAACTTTTTTTCAATAGATTTTAATGTAGAAATTCTGATACCCTGACTTTTTATAGGGTTTACATTATTTCAGTGAACACCTATTCAGTGAAGCCACTCATCATCGAACAGCAAATTTTAACTAGGGCAAACCAGCAGTTAGTCACCATCTGGAATTTTCCCTTTTCCCCACTGTAGTGTGATCTCAGAATTGGTATATTTAGTTAGGGCAGTGTGGGGGCACATTTTGGGGGGCTGAGGGGCATAGCCCCCACCTTAGCAGAGTTTTTTCTGCAGTCGCTCGGTTGGCCAACCACTTGTTTGCCCTACTTAAAATTTGCTGCTCAATGAAGAGCGGCTTCACTGAATAGGTGTTCGACAAATGGGTATTCACTGAATAGCCATTCAATGAAGTGATATATTTTATAGCATTATTCTTAAAAAATGGGTTGATTATGACTACTATGCAAATAAATATTACTAAATGTATATTTTCTGTAAATGCTCAAGTTTTTTTTTTGCTTGAAAGTCTCATTTTAAAGTACATCTAAAGATATGCATAATATATAAGACCATTTCCAAATTAATTTAACGCATCTATTGTTTGATTTATGTACTGATCAAAAATACATCAATTGACATTCATTTCCTGACCATATAAAAAAATAAATCATCAATACAACCATAAAATACACAATTTGAGTAAAAATGATAACCATTTAAAAATGTCAAGACCCGCTAATGTGAGTCCCAAAACATAGAGACTGAATGGCCAAAAAAATTACTTATGTATAACAAGTTTGAGATGGCCATTTCCCATAATATTCCCTTTTCTTTGAGATATGGTAAAGGTATTTCAAAAGTGAATAATCTCAATTTGCTTTCCATCCTCAGTAAATTGGCTGCCCATGCTGGAAAAAACAAGATGCCTTTTCTAATATGTTATAATATACCTCAATTAAATTTTTGGAACCTAAGTTATAAATGTTAAAAGAACTGAAGTTACTTATTGTCTCTTCTGGTAATGTCTTCTATTCTACTGTGACCTATTAGGCTGCCTCTTCCCCTGCCATGATACAAATTTACTCGATTTTTGTTGTTCTGAGCAAATGGTAGATCCAACTCTACCACTGATGGACCTATTTGAGGATTGTTCATGTCTGTACCAATTGAGGGACCTTCTGACTGGTCTGTTCCCCAAGAAAAGATTCAGAGTTGATTGCCCTGTTCTAATTAAGATTAGCAGAGAGTTGGTGAACAATTTATAAATGATAGGTATACTTGCAGCCAGTAAAACTGGACTATGTTTCTTCTTCTTTTTTTCACACTGTGACTGTCAGCCATCAATACTCCCCTGTCAGGCAGACCCATTTGGTCTCCAGTCCTGGGTATTCCTCAGTGGAGATGAGAACTATGTTTTGGAGGCCATCATACAAACAGCCTCAGTGGTGGATGTGGACTCAACAACATTCTATCAGTGAAGGCATATTTATTAAGACTAACCCTTCTGCTGAGCAGAGAGATGGTTAACTAACATCACCTTGGGAACAATGATACCATCCTCAAAATGGGTGCACTATCCTGTGTGCCTGTGATGACAGCTACCACTAAAGCATTTTGGTATGCAAATGCCTGTCTATGGCATCACTTCCTGCAATGACATCACTCCTTGAAGGGAGTGTGTCATTGGATATCCCAAAACTGCCCCCTCTCTCCTAGAATAGGTATAGCCTTCCAGCACCAAGCCTTTGAGCACCAACAAAATACTGAAACATGCTGCTAATCAATTTTTGGTCAACCAAACCAGAGTCAAGGCTTTATCTCTCTACACCACTGAAGAGCTGACTTAAAACTGGACTTTTCCAGTTTAATGTAACTAAGTTTGATAACAAAAGCTTTCATTACTAAATTATCCATTCAGAACACTATACAAGTGCTGTGCTGATTTTGAACCTTGCAGAACTGCAACGGCATTGTAGGCCACCTTTTTAAGTATTTATAAGCATGATAAAATCTAAGGGCTCTCTTTTGTTAGCGAGAGGCTAAATCATTAACTGCAATTCCATTTTTATTTTTTTTCATTCCCATACAGTGAAGTTTCTAGAATGAAATATTGTACATCATAGAATCTACAGATGATTGAAAGAGGGAAATGTAGATTTCAGTCTATTGACAAGATAAATGTAAAGGATGTGTATATATTTATGACTATTATTCCAAACATAAAAATAAACACCCAGCAACATAGTTAATAAAATGTATTAATTATTTACTCATTAACCTTAAGCAACTGGGTAAATGAAAAATTTCTACCCATAATCCAGGCTAAAAAGGCTTGGAGATGAGTAAGGTGAAAACAGTTATTACACATACTTATTTTTATGATACATAAGTTCATATTGTCCATTTTTTTCCTCTAAGACGTTACCTTCAGATAGGCTATTAGTGACTAGTGCCCATTTTTTTAGCAATAACAGGGTAATCTAACCATCCTGAGCCCATTCAGTGATTAACCATGACCCTACAAGCAGCTGATGAGTGAGAGAGGGGTTAGCTCCCTGGAGTTTTCAAGAAGTGAAAAAGTACAATTTGCTATTTGGTTCCTCTGGATGTCTTGAGCTACACAATATATGACTGGTTTGGGACTCATTATTTTATGTTATTTAGTCTTTTAATGTCTTCTACCTACACTTGGGAAATGACATATTATTTTATAATAGATATGGTTTATAAATATCAACATTATTTTAACTGACTGCTGTCTCAGTGATAGATCACACCAGGTTTAACTGGAAACTGCCTACCCTAAATCACTCAAATTACAGAACTATATATATATATATATATATATATATATATATATATATATATATGTATATATACATATATATATATATATATATATATATATATATACCACTTGTTATTAGGATTTTATTAGTTATGGGATCAAATAATATGCATTGATAGAAAAGAAGATGGACTTTATGTTGTACTTTAAAAAAAAATCATTACTTATGTCTTGGAAACCTACAGCTCTGTTTCTGTCTGCGCAGAATGTTCCCTTTGCTATATTAGTTCTTTTTGGCCTGTGACTTTGCTAAAGGCTGAAATGGTAATTTCCAACTACTCCCTGGGTGAGAATAATTTTATTTCAGGCAACATAGCACCAAAAAAAAAAAAAAAAAAAAAAAAAAACACAATTTTTCCAAGGCACATGTAAAGAACATCACTACTACTATGTCGTGAAAGAGACACAAACTGAAATATGGATTACTTGATTTGGGTTTTACCCATCCAGTGATCAATAAAATAGCAATAACCCACGCCTGGGTGTGGGTAATGCTGGATTTACCCACGGTTGGCATGGTTTGGTCATGAGGGCAAAGCCCAAGTGGCCAAACAAAGTCAAAAATGGGTAAATCCAGCATTACCCACACCCAGAAGTGGGTTATTGTTATTATACAATGACATTATTTAAGAAAAAAAATAATTACTTTTCTTAAATAATGGCATTGTATAATGCCTTCTTGCTGCCTTTCCGCAGCTGTCTGGTATTCTGCGGGAGTTCTGATGTACTGCGCATGCGTATGCCTATGCAGTACATCAGAGCTGTGGGCAAAAGCAATGGAGAAATCAAGATCTCCATTGCTTTTTATTGTTTCGCTATGTTAAATGGGTTTAACATAGTGAGACAGCTTTTAAAAAAGCAACGGAGAATCTCCGTTGCTTATTTTAAAGCTGTCTCGCTATGTTAAACCCATTTAACATAGCGAGACAGGTTTAAAAAAAAAGCAACGGAGAAAGCAAGAGCTCCGTTGCTTTTTACACCCTGTCTCGCTATGTTAAAGGAGTTTAACATAGCGAGACAGCTTTAAAAAAGCAACGGAGATCTCCGTTGCTTTTTTTAAACCTGTCTTGCTGTGTTAAACTCCTTTAACATAGTGAGACAGTGTTTTAAAAAAGACTTATACTAATGGAAAAAGTCCGGGCGATCGGACCTTTTTCCATTAGTGTAAGTTGATTTACAACATTCACGCTGACCAATCAGCGTGCACGTTTTGGAATATTAATGGGGGGGGGTCATGGTATAATTACATATTATTCCTAATTTGAAGAACTGGGATTATTCCATAGATAATCTGAGGAAACCCATGCATGGGTTAAAGCATTTAGGAGTTACCTTTGTGAATTAGTAGTACATGGGGCAGTCCTGGGGTAAATTGTCTATTACCATCAATAGATCAAAGTTGCACTTGAATATGGACAAGGATAAGATTTGTTTTATGTGGATAGGGAATCTGGTCCAGAGCAGCAGTATCCTCTCTGATATATACATGTCCCTCCAAACCACTCTGTTGATGTTGCAGGAGAGATTTAGAACTTTGGGCCAAGTGTTTCTGATGCCATTTGACTTGCTGATGTGTTGTAGGTCCATCAGTATTGGGTCAGAGGATACTTTTTATGCCAAACACAAGTCACCTATTAGCAGTTTGTAGGATACAGTGTATAGTGGCAGGGCTTTGAATCAGTCCATGTAAGACATTTTATTTAGGCTTTGTATCTTTTTAGTAAGATATCTCTGTGGGCATTCCAGTTGTTGCATTTTTCTGGACAGATAGATGCCAAAGGGGGCATTATATTGAAATTGACCAAATTAGGGGTGAGCAAACAGAGACAATGAAATTCCTAGATCT